>NW_022476502.1:420715-516588 GCF_009829145.1 Chiroxiphia lanceolata | reverse complement strand
ACCCGTGGTCCCCTGATCGCCCCGATGAGCAGCAGGAGAGCGGGGGTTGGGGTGATGGCGTACGGAACCGGTGTACACGGTAAGGCCACCACCACCCCGCACTGCAGGCTTTTGCATGGCTGCAGTTCCCACACACCAGCTGGCCGTGTGTTTGTGAGGTTTAGGGAAGTCAGAACCAGAACAGTTGATGGACTTACCAAGAATGTTATCGCCCATACACGCTTTTCGGTAAGAAAAAGATGTGGGCAATGTTTAAGCAGCTGCACAAACAACTTATCTTCTGCCACTACCGACAGCATCAGCAGCACACAGCAGGGCTTGGGCCTGTTCATTCATTGTTTATCTTCTCCATGGACTGCATCCAACCCCTGGAGAACTGTCAAATCTGACAGCTGCACACAGTGCCTTGGGAAGCTCCCAAGGGAGCAGACTGCGATAAGCAAGCGCCGTGTTCTGAAATCCTGTGCTCTCCACCATGCTCAGACCACCGCCAGGGAGGCAGGAGCAGCTCCCATCTCACTGGTGCGTGACAGGATCTGGCTGAGGGAAGGCCCTTTTCAGCTCTGTCCCTTTGGCATTCGCAGGTCGGAGGGTTCGATGGAAACAGCCGGCTCCAGACCGTGGAAGCGTATAACCCCGTCACCAACGCCTGGCACGCCGTGCCCTCCATGCTAAACCCACGCAGCAGCTTTGGCATCGAGGTGATGGACGGCCTGTTGTTCGTGGTCGGGGGCTTTAACGGGTTCAGCACCACCGTGGCTGCCCAGTTCTACAAGGAGGACACCAACGAGTGGTACGACGCCCACAGCGTGGGCATCACCCGCAGCGCCGTCAGCTGCTGCGTGGTGCCAGGGCTCTCCAACGTCATGGACTGCATCGCCAGGCCACACTACTACCGGCACAACACCTCCATGGACATCTCGTTCAGCACTTCAACTGGAGTGTGCCGTTGTAAATAGTTCCCCCTTAGCTAAGTCTTGTGATCAACCATCACTGGATGCTCCTGTAAATAGTCCTGCTGAGCCAATAGAGTCTTCTGAGCATCCCACCATTGGATGCCTGTGTAAATAGTTCTCTTTAGCTAGTAAAGTCTCTAGAGCAGGAGCATGTTCTCTTGTTCGAAAATAGAAACAATTGCTACAGGCCAAAAGAATCATTAGGATTTAAAGCTTTCACTCTGTGGCACCACAGAACATGTGTTATCAGCCACAACCTACAGCAACTTAAAAATCAAAAGTACAAGGGGATGCTAGAGAAAGAAAAGGTTTATTTTCATTAATTCACCTCTTACAATAAACTTTAGTACAGTGTATTTAAGGTCAAGAACATGACAGCAGGATTTGTTTCAAAGGGCCTGTCACACACACTACTTTTCCTCACAGGTAAGGACAGGAGTGCTGCTCCTCAGAAATCTCTTGCCCCTTCGTTAATGTCCCAGGAGAGCAGAGCTGCCGTGACCAACAGTGACATGGACCCAGGAGGAAGCTGACTCTCAATGGTCTTCAAAGAGCTTGTTAGTTCCACACTATACATTCCTATTAGTAACAGAGTTAGATCCTCAGGAGCACCTGTTTTATTAGACTCCACCCAGGACTGTCAAACAGGAGAGATGGTTTGTACCCCAACTTAGGGTGGACAGAGCTGAAAATGAATCCAAGCCACAAACCACCTACTTTACACTTGCTTTTCAAACCTACTGGATGTTACAAACGTCCTCTTACAAGGTTGTGTTAAGAACAACCTAAACAGTTGTAATTCCTGAGGACTTGGTTTGTCAGCAGCCACCAGGCTATTCCACAACACATAAGCTGAGCCAAGAGTTTGGATTTTGACATTTACTGTAATGGGGAAAAACACCATTGCAAGAGTGCAGTGGAATGCTCGGCACAGCCGTTCACAGCACGTGCAACACTGGGCTCTTTGCTTCAGCTCTGCAGTGGTCTCTACTGTGTGCAAGAGGCACTCAAAACACAGACACCTCCAGGCTACTAACGGGGTATCCAGGTAGTTATAAAACATTCTGTACAGATATGGCCCCTGGGAGTCACTACGCTGACCGCCAGTACAGCAAGGCCAGCAGTCAGCCTCCCTGTTCACACACACTGGGACCCTGCTGGCAGCTGACCAGGATATTTCACTGGTCTCATTTTTCTCCAGTATGTATTCTGTGCAAATTCTTGCTTCCTAGGTCAGTGAAATGTTAGAAGAGCGAGAATCTCACCTTGATCTTGGACAGAACACTTATATACGTCTTTATGATATTGAATTCTTCCCTAATAGTTCTGGATGACAGGACACCCATGTGAAAAGTCCCTTGTCTGGTTTTCAGGACTTAAAAGAGATGCTTTTCTGATGTTGGTATTTCTTGGAGTGTTATTGATTCAACTGTGAGGGTTGAATTGAGTGTTCCTCACACCTTTAAAAAGTGCAACCCCTTTAATCTCTTGTTTTAAAACCCACGCATTAGATGTCAGACGACACAAAGACAGCACGTAGAGATAACCCTGATGTAAGTGATGGTTCCACTCATCCACTCAGCTGGTGTTTCAGAACTGTGTCCTTGGCAAGGTCTGTGAAACGCCCCTGCTTCTGAGCAATAGAGACAAGGTAAGTGCTGGGATGTGACTCTTTAACACTGTGTAGGAGCACCTGGAGGAGACCTCGGTGTTCCTCAACCAGACGACAGGAGGAGACGGCAGAGAGAGACCGGGCTCACGCAGGGCTGACCAGCGAGTCAGGGGGCTCCACGCCTCAGGGCTCTGGCCTGTGTTGCAAACTCCTCTCCCTTCTGACCTCAGAACCAGTGGAGGAGCACCTGGAGCACACCTCGGTGTTCCAAGGACAGACTCCCTGCTGACTCACCATGGCAGACAGGGAGGAGGAGGAGGCCCCCAAAGGGGGGAGCAGGTGAGAGCAAAGTGCCCCTCCCGCAGCCTGGCAGAGGGGCTGTCAGGGTGGGCAGCACAGGTGCCATGCCCGGGGCCATTGTCTCTCTCCCTGCAGCATGCCTGCTGTGCCAGCCATCAGAGGCTGACCCGGACATCTGCAGAGAAAACCTTCAGATAAATGGTTTCTGTGCCCACGAGTTCTGCCTTCCCAACGGCAAAACCAGTCCCGCCGGCCAACGGGACTGGTTAATGCAGCCAGTGACAGGAGCCACTGGGAGGGACTGGGTGTCCCTTCACTATGAATTTTAGACAAGGTAAAAGGGAGGATGATTTGAGCTAATTAAAAAAAAACCTAAGGTCAAAACAACCTGGAGAGAGAAAAGAAAACAAATGGTAAACTGAATTGGGCCCCTCTAAAGACATAAACCAAGTTACCTCCCTTTTTCCTTGTCTAAGGTTTACAGTGAAGGGACTTGGTTTAGTTAACTAGATAATGACACCTTTCTGAAAAATTGATAACTGTGTAGATAACAAGCAACCATCTGCTCAGTGTCTGACTTGACAAGTGTGATGTTTTTGCTGATGTGTAATGAACATATATATTTATATAGAGAAAATATAGAACAAGTGTCTCCTTTGGGTGTTGTTCAAACCCTCCCTGATCCCCCAGCGCTGAATTTGCTTTTCTCAGAGAAAAATTCTGATTGGAAACCACCCGGCTCTGGGTTTCTGTTCCTTACAAGTGTGGATCTGAAATATATATCAAGAATTTTTTATATCAATATAGTTTTATAGAAATTTTTTATTTATTTATATACACGTATTATGCATTTATATATAATTATTGACACACGACCCCCCCCAAAATCCTCACGGGGATGGGGGGGTCCAGGCTGGGCCGAGGCCCCGGGGAGGGGCTGCGGCCGCCGGCGGCTCAGGAGCTCTGTGGGGAGAGAAAAGGGGTGACACCGGGGTGGGGGGTCCCCGGGGGGGCACAGGCGCTCTGGGGGGACACACGACCCCCTGGGACCCCCCTCACCTTCTGGCGCAGGTAGAAGCTGAGCCCCAGCGCCAGGGAGACGAAGGCCAAGAGGAAGCCCCCGGCCCCTCCTTGGGAGCAATTCCTCAGGCTGATGGAGCCCAGCAGGGCCGGGGCCGCCGGCGGTGTCCGATCCCGGCACGAAGCGGGGAGGGCCCGGCGGGGTCTGATAGAAATAAATCAAGGCAGAGCTCTCTCTTTCTTTTACCCCCTGGGCAGTGACCATCAAGAGCTGTCCCTGCTTCACAGCAGAAGCTCCACACACTTCAACAAAGTCTGTGGAAGAATCTGCTCTAGGAAAGTTGGCCCTGGGCTTTTATGCTTATCCAGTGATGGATCAGCAGTCACATATTCCCAAGCCAGTGAGCAGATGATCTGTCAAACTCTACTTCCAAAAGCAGGATGTGTGTTGGAAGGCTGGGGAACCAGGCTGGGTTTGGCACAATTCAACACTAAACCAACCCCTTGGCACCAGCAGGAGCTCCCCACCGAGAGCTTGCAGTGCTTGCATTCTCCCATCAGATTCTTTCCCAGGTAGAACATCCTGCTACAAGGGGTCTGTTACGACCTGCCCCAGAAAGGGGAGGGTAACCCAGGTTCTTATTAATAAATCCCTTGGGGTGGATTAGAGTGAAACGATACTGAATAATTGGTGTTTGAAAACATATATATGTAGGATTTATTTTAGAACAGTTTTGTTTCCAAGGTAAACAGGTATGTTACCATTTTGGGTGTTATCATCTCTATCTCTCATCTACAGCAACATGGCATGAAGAGAACCTTTAGGGAAAATGCATAAGGGAAAGGCAGGATAAGGGTAAGGGAGAGTAAGGGAAAGCAGAGACGAGAGTGGAAAGCTGTCTATAGTCACTGCCCACGGGGTCCAGAGAGGGAACTTGGCAGTTGCAGCTCCAATGTCTGTCAGTTGAAGTGGTGGCCTTGATCCATTGGGGGTGGGGGAGGGAAGCCCCCACACTCCAAGAAGTTATGAGTTCTTATAGCCATGGACGGTGTCCCGGGCCGTGCCACGAACCCCCAACATCTCCTGGGCCTGCGCAGAGTTCCCGTGAGGGGCCTGGGAAAAGGGATTTTCCTGCCTTTCAAGATTGGTCGAGGGGGGAATGGGCTTTGATGGGCCATCAGAGGTATAATGCAAAAGTCCTGCACCTGTATTATATGCCACCCTTTAGCACAGTAGTTTACACAGACCCAATCTTATTACCCCATTTGATATCAAACTTCCTAAATTCCTTTAGCGTGTTTAGACTTCTTTTCAAGGTAGAATTGTAGAAAAACACCATCACACCCTAGGCCTGGACAACAAGATCCCACAAGAGACAAAGCAGGTTTTCAGTGTTTTAATGGATTCCACAGTGTGTTTGGAGCTGCATCAGCTGTCAGTCCAAGATGGGCCATGTCAGAACTGGTGAGGTTGGGGGATGAGGAGCGAGGTTGATCCTACAGGGTCAGTGTGGATCTCCTGAGGAGACACTCAGCATCAAGATCACTTGGAGAACACCTTTATCACCTCTTCTCTGAACTAAAATATATCCATAATTGAATTAAAAAAAGAAAAGTACAAATCCTGAAGACTTGTTTTGAAATTACCTTGAAGACAATTAAAGGAAGACAAAGAGATCCTGAGGGATTTCTGCATTTTAATGAGCCCCGTGGTGTGTTTGCAGCCCAGCCCATGATCCTGAGGTACTGAGAGAAGACTGAAGAAACTGCTGAAGAAGTCAGAAGCCAAACTGCAAGTGCCTTGAAGCATTGCTGGGCCCCACTGAGGGCAGGCACTGCCAAAGCCTCCCCAGGGACTCCTTGGAGCAGCTCCTTGGAGGCCAGGAGTGCAGGCAGACAAAGGCTCTGGGCAGGCCCCTGCAATGCTGAGCAAAGCCTGCCTTGGTTTTGTGGAGCACAAAGGCCAAGGCCTGAGCCCCAGGCCCTGGCCCAGCAGATCCTGTCCCTCCCGGCTGGCTCAGGGCTGTTTGGGGGGCACTGGGATGGGAGGGGGAGGAACAACAAAGGCCCAAAACTGGGTGACCCCTGCCAGGCTCCTGGGGAGGGGCGAGGCAGAAACCAAGGGCAGAACCCAAAGGAAAGTTGGTTGTGGTGGCCTGAGTGGCAGAGGCAGCTGCCAGAGGCAAGGGGACAAAGGCCTGGGTGCCTTTGGGCCTTGCAGCCCTGCCAGAGCCCTTGGCCATCTCTCCTGCAGGCTGTCCTGCCCTGGTCCTGCTGCTGCTCTGGCCTTGCAGGCTGCACACACCCCTCCTGCTTTCCCACCCCCTTCCCAGCAGCATTTCTAGACCCTCCCTGATGTCTCTGCACCAGCTCTGGCTGTTGCCTGGATCACAAAGCCATGGGATGGGCAAGATACTCTCTTACTGACCTCTTACATCACAAAGCTCCTCTTTGAGTGACACTTCTTCCTCACATCCAGTTTGAACCTTCCAAGCTGCACTTTACGAGTTTCTTTTTCTTTCCAGCACCAAGAAAAGCTCCATCCTGCCAGATCTCCTCTAGACCCTCTCCAGTTCTTCCTCATTCCTCTAGAATAGGGAACCTCACAGACAGACAGACCAGTCCAGATGTGGTGACCCCAGGGCTGAGTCCAAGGAGGTGACAACTCCCTTGTCTGGGTGCCCACACTCCCCCCAAGGCAGCCCCATGTGCAGTTGGCCTTAAATCAAGGGGCCGTTCTGATTCTTTGTAACGTCACGGAATCAAGTGGCACCGTGACACTGCAGGGCCTCATGGAACCAAAGGAATGCAGGGACACTGTGGAATCTCATGGAACCAAGGGGCCATAGTGACACTGAAGAGTCTCATGGCACCCCCTGTGCCTCCCCAGAACTCCATGGAATCAAACAGAGCCGCTGCCTCCCCCCCGCTGCCGCACGGACCGGAGTCGCCGGCTCTGCCCTGCTTGGACACCTCTGGAGTCAGCGTGTTCTTGGGCAGCACAACTTAGCTCAGATCAGAGATTTTTCCACATGTTGCTTTCCCCCTCTCTCCCCTTGTTTTTGTTCTTCGTTCATTCAGGGGAAAAGGGGGAAGGGAGGCAAGTGTTGATCCCTGGTTTTATCTGTTTACAAAAGGGAGTTGGGGCAGGGGGCAGAGAGGAGGCAATTTCTCTCTCTGCTGTTCTTTGAACTGTTCTGTTGGTATTGCTGGTTTTGCTGCTATATTTCTCATCAGTAAACTGTTATTTTTTTCACTTATACCTCTTTGTATTTTATCTCCTTGTACTGGTGGGGAATAAAAGGGGAGTGAGTTATTTTTATTGGAGTTCCCACCTCAATATGTGTCTTTAAACCAGGACAGGTTGCTCAAGGGCTCCCTGAAATTTGGCATCATTCACAAAGGACTTGAAAACACATTTTGTCCCATTGTACAGAGACATAATAAAGATGTTCTCTAGTGATGTTCAAGGGCTGATCACTGAGGGTTTTCACCAGGAAGTTGCTGCCAAGAGGACTTTGTACCATGGATTTTATTGGACACTCTTCATTCAGCCAACTTCCCACCCACCACATCTTGCACTTCTTCAGTCCAGCTCTCACCAGTCTGGCCATAAGGAGACCACAGGAAACCATGTCAAGGGCCTTGATAAAGTCTGGGCACAAAACATCCCCTTCTTTTCCCTCCCACAGGGGTTCTGCAATCCCTGCCTTGTCCTTCCCATGCCTGGCAATGGCTGCAGGAGGACTTGCCCTATCCCCTTCCCTGCTGAGCCTGAGCAGTGTGGAACTCTGCCAAGCCTCCTTGCTGCCCTGTTTGCAGACTGGTTCCATGTCTGCCTTTGCCAAGGCCCCAGGAAGCTCTGGGCTGGCTCTGGCCTTTCCAAGGCTTTGGGAGGTTCCCAGTGACACTGCCCAGCCTTCTCAATAGCCCTGACACCAAAACCTTTTCCATAGCCCACACTTGCAGAGGAATGACCAGGACACAACACAGGTTGTCCTGCTGGTTCTGGAGAATGAGAAGGGATTTCTCCCTAGAGGCCAACCCCTCCAATTGGATTGGAGTGCAGCTGAAAGGTTTCCTCAGCATTTTGCCCGGTGTCTCCCTGCCCTGAAGGTTTGTGGCCATCAGGCTGGAGCTGAAGGGGTTGAACAGGTGCCTGAGGAGGGGGTAGAACAAGGGCTGTGTCCAACTGTGGCAGGAGGGCTGTGCTGGGCAAGGAGGAGGAGGCTGCAGAAAACAGTGGCACTGGGGAGGGGAGAGGAGCAGCTGGAGAGACCTTGTGCCTGCCCACGCTGGGCAGGAGCTGCCCCAGGATGGCAGCTCTGAAGCACTCGCAGGATGTCCCTGGGAACAGGAGGGGAAGAGTGGATCTCAAAATGGAACCTGGAAAGCAGAGAGCAGGAGTGTCACGGTGTCACTGCAGGAGAGTTGCAGCCCTGGAGCAAGGTCCCAGAAGTGACCCAGTCCATGTAGTGGCCTCAGAAGATCCCACAGCATCCTGGAGATGCTGGAAGGGAGCCCAGCTCTGCTTCACAAGTTCCCAGGGCCTGTCCCTGCCTGTGCTCCAAGGGTTTCCAGCCCCCAGGACTGTGCTCAGAGAGCACTCAGGCCTTACAGCGAGAAAGGGGCTCAGGAGGACAGTGGGGAGTGGCACGAGAGCAGCTCTGCAAAGACCAAGCACTGCTGCTCCCTGGCAGTGCTGCTGGCGCTGGGATTATGGTCCCCTTCCGTTTGCAAATACCCCCTGTCCTGCAGTGTGCTGTCCTTTCGGACCATCTGAGAGAAGGGGCTTGGACAAGGAAGGCACTGCAGGGTCTTTATTTTGTTTAAATAGTCAGAATTTATAGGCAGGGACACCCAGTCCCTCCCAGTGGCTCCTGTCACTGGCTGCATTAACCAGTCCCGTTGGCTGGCGGGACTGGTTGCTGGTCTGTCGTACTGAACATCCAGATGGCGGCAGCTGGGCGCTGGTGCTGGGGTTGATGGTCTCCAGTGCTGGAGAACTGGGAGACAGCCCTGGTAGCGCCAGGCTGCCTGTGTTGGGGCTGATGGTCTCAGGTTCCCTGGAGCTGTCCGAAGGCTCCAGTCTGACTGTCTGGCTACACTGAACCAGCAAGCCCTGAGTCATCTCGGGAGGCTGTGAGGGGAAGCAGAAGAACGGACAAGATCATTCCAGACCTGGGACAAGATAGGCCAGAGCAGTGTGGTTCTGCCAAACCCACCCTGGGCACCCACTGCCAGGCCCAGGGGCACCAGGCCCAGGGTCACCAGGTTTGTTTGCCTCTTACCTGTGCCCAGACCAGCACAGCCATCACATTTCCAGCTGGTTATGCTGTCCCTCAGGCCAGAGCAGTGTCTGTGGGTGCCCTCAGCAGCACAGGAGGAGCACAGGAGCAGTTCCCAGGGCCTGGGAAGCAAACGGGTTATGGAGGTGAGGACAAAGTGTCCAAAGCATGGGATTATCTGGCTGAGCTCTTCCCCTGGTCCTTCTGCTTCAAGCCCTGCAGAGCCCTGGGTTGCAGCTTTGGCCAACTTACCCCTCCTCCTCTGCCTCCTGCCTGCCTCCTGGACAAAGGCACTCGCTGGCATCGCAGCGCCTGTGTCTCTCTCCGAACATCAGCAAAAGCATTAATGTCCCTCCCGTGCTGTGTATTCTGATGGGAAAAGGGAAACTGATGAGCTCCCTCTGCCCCGGCATCGGGCAGGTGCAGGGTGTCCCTGCCTTCCCCCTGTGCCATTTCCAGCTCCTGCGGGAAGCTGAACCCGGGACTCACGGACCAGGGCAGGGCCAGGACTGCTGGGGCAGGCCCTGGCACGGCACAGCACTTGCACCCCCTGTGTTGTGAGCCAGGCAGAAGGACACCAACCTGAAGGGGATTCGGATCCCCATGGTGATCATATCCCTGTGAAATATGTCATCATTTCTGCAGACGGGGCACCGGATAGATGAAAGTCCATCATGCAGAGCCAGTCTCTGCAGGAGAAACACAAGCAGCCAGAGTGAGGCCCTGGTGCTGCTGAGCCCCTGCTGTGCCCCCTGGGTGAGGGAACCACTCCTACTTGGATGCAGTCCTGTGGAACCAGGCGGTTCTGCAGGCCGGGCACACCAGGTGTTGAAGGTGTTTCTGTCCTCCACAGGCTCCAAGCAGATGAGGCATTGGGTGCCCGGCTTGGAGTCGCCTCCACTGCCTGCTGTGGGCTGTGTGCGGGGCAGAAGGCCCTGGGGGGAAAAGGGTGGGTGAGGTGAGAAGTGCTGGGCCCTTCCCTGGTGGTGGTGAGGAGGGGACAGGAGGTACCTGTACGGTGCCACGAACTGGGTGACACAGCCTCCCATGCTTGGCACAGGGCAGGTGGAAGCTCAGGTACAGTGTCTTGCCCAGCAGGGGATGGTGGCCCCCGCTCTGGCCACAGATGCAGCAGTTCTGGAAAGAGCAGAGCAGCCCCATCAGCAGCAGCCTCAGGGCCTCCTCCTTGTCCCAGAGCTGCTTGGAAGGGCTGGGCTTCTTGCTTGGGGTCTGGGCTGAGCTCCAGCAAACCTTGCCTGGCCCAAGCTTCCCTACTTTGTCAGGCTCTCACCTTCTGTGGCGCCCGGGAGACTACATCTTGGATATTCTTTGGAGGAAAATGCAGATTCCTACTCAATCAACCGGGTGGTGAAGAAGGTGGCTGGCAAAAAACTGCAGGAAAAATGACACTTATCAGGAGAGAGTGGCAGGGACTGCCTGTCAGAAAATGGAGGGAGCCCATGAAGCAATTCACCAGGCAGAACTCCTGGGCCTAGAGTCCATTTTCTGGAGTTTTTCCCGACAAGATGTCCAGGTCAGCCTCTGATGGCTGGCACAGCAGGCATGCTGCAGGGAGAGAGACAATGGCCCCGGGCATGGCACCTGTGCTGCCCACCCTGACAGCCCCTCTGCCAGGCTGCGGGAGGGGCACTTTGCTCTCACCTGCCTCCCTCCCTTTGGGGGCCTCCTCCTCCTCCCTTTCTGCCATGGTGAGTCAGCAGGGAGTCTCTGTCCTTGGAACATCGAGGTGTGCTCCAGGTGCTCCTCCACTGGTTCCAAGGCAGAAGTGAGAGGAGTTTGCAACACAGGCCAGAGCCCTGAGGCGTGGAGCCCCCTGACTCGCTGGTCAGCCCTGCGTGAGCCCGGTCTCTCTCTGCCGTCTCCTCCTGTCGTCTGGTTGAGGAACACAGAGGTCTCCTCCAGGTGCTCCTACACAGTGTTAAAGAGTCCCATCCCAGCACTTACCTTGTCTCTATTGCTCAGAAGCAGGGGCGTTTCACAGACCTTGCCAAGGACACGGTTCTGAAACACCAGCTCGGATGGGACAGGCTCAAGCAAGGTCTTGTTCTGGTCAGGTGATGGGAACTGGAGAGGCGAGAGAGAGCAGGGAGAGGTTCAGCTGCTGGGAGGAAGGTTCGTGAATGACTCTCCTCTGTGGATCCCCAGTGAAGGACAGGCTCTGGTGACTAGGTCTGCCCCAGCTGCCACTGAGGGAACAGTAGCTCACCCACCTCTGCTCTGAGCTGATCAAAAGCTGCTGGACCACACCGAGCAGGCTCAAGCTGAGCAGCTCTTTTGGCAGGAGTTTCTCCAGCTTTCCTTCTCCAAAATGCCAGGCAGCGCTTACCTCCAGCACAGCCCTGTGCTAATGGGGTCCCAGAGCTCTGGGCACTCACTGAGCACTCAAGCAGTAAGTGAAACTCAAGAATTTACATCAGACTCCATAGGAAACAATCTTTGGGTGACCTTTACTCTGAGGCAGGGAGACTGAGGCCCACACGACTCCAGACTCTAGAGCTGAGACACCAGTAAGAAGAGAACAGCACCAGAGTAGGTTAAGGGCAAAAAGAAAGTACCACAGTAGATAGGAATAGGACAAATGAGGTGAGTGCTGGATGAGGATAAGGTTCAGCTCTTTTCTCAGCAGTGCTGGGCAACTGGAGTTGTGTTAGATCGGGAGTAATTACCTCAGGCCCTCAGCCTCCAAAGGCCAGCACCGCCACTGTGCAGGGAACCCTGTGACCCCCAGCATTTGCCAGTGACAACACCAAAGCAAGAGGTGGCTCTTTCAGTGGGACAATGGAAAATGGCAAGCTCGTGCCCTTGTGTCCTGCCCCAGCCTTCCCCCGCTCTCGTGCCTTCGCCACGGTAGCTGAACTCCAGCAAACCCCACCAGCTTCAGCAGAAATTATTTGTGTTGGCTTAGCACAGATCAGGACTCCAGCATCTCACCAGCAGAAAACGTTTTGCCTTTGCCCCAGCAGAAGGAACTCCACCACCAGCAGCACTCTGCAACGCCAACAGGACCTGGACACTGAGGGGTTTCAATAAGCTGGAGGCAAGGCACGCAGCCTCTTCAAGTGTCACATCAAACAGCAAGGAAAAGGGCAGGAAAAGGCTGCCTTGTACCTGGAGTTCTCACTCGGGCCTGGGGGCCGGACAGTCTTGGGCAGCTTTGTCTCCTGAGGGCTGTCCGGCTTCTTCCTGAGCCTGAGACCCACCTCCCTGAAGTCAAAGATGGTCAGCTGGAAGGCAAAAATCCAGCAAGAGCCTCAGAAATGCCCTTGTTCAGAAAGGCTCTTCTTGTTCAAGTGGTTCTGATGAATCACTTGTGATCACAGCCCCCAGGACAGTCCTGGAAGTCCTGGACCTGCTGAAATATTTAACATCAGAAAATTAATGGTATAGAGCAGAACACACTTGCTCTAACCAGGCAGCCTGGGTAAACTCAAATTTATACAGAAGTAGCACAGAAACGTGACATTATTTGAAGACAGTCTACCTGCATCTGCAAAAAAAAAAAAAAAAGAAAAAAAAAAGCTTTCTAAAAGTCCAGATACTTTACAAAATGTATCCCCCCTCCACAGAAAAAATCAGATTTTCTTTCTTCCATCTGCACAGTACCAAAAAGGCAAATTTCAAGAGAAAAAAATAACCAAGGAAATGAACATACTACCACAAGTTATAGCCACTCCTACCTGAGAAAATAACTCATGAACCATTCCTCTGAAGCCACTCAGACAACAAGGGATTGTTCATGACATTCTACCTGAAGAAAAAAAAAAAGGATGGAAATTTTCAACATTTTGCTTTAGAAAAGCAGAACAAGTCACGTGCCTGAAATGTATTGATCTTTAGGTAATTATTAAGTCAAGAAAACTTCTGAAAGCAGTAACTGTATCTTTACAACTCAACTCTAAATATAAAAGGACATTCTTGGCTGGAATAAAACACACTGGAGATGACAGTGACTGACACACAACACACACCATCTGTGTTTCTCAGGACTAACTGCAATCTGCTCTTCTGTCTTCCATTCCTTTAATTTTGAAAGACTTAGAGACCAAATGCAAATTTAACCTTGTTTTATTGAGTAACTTAGCACCCAATCCCCCTCACCCCTTGTGCTTTTTTTCACATTAAAGTCTTTAGAACCAGCCTAGGCAAAATTAAATAAAACCTTTAGGGACAGCAAAGTTATTTCAAAAGGGTTTCTGTCATCAGCTTCTCTGAATTTTAAGTCCTACCTTGCTCGACCTTCCCCAAAAATGCATCTTTTTTACCCTTTAGAAAACAGTTTCAAAGCTTTCAGCTTCTTTAACCTTTCATCAGATCCCAAACCAGGGTCTTTAACAAAAGGAACACTATATCTGCACTACCTCTAGCCAACTTTGCTTGCCTTTGGTGAAGGCAAAAATGTTATTTTATTTTACAGCAGTTAGAGTTATCATCCCCACTACTTCATACTTAAGAAGAAGTCTGGAATCAGTCGGTAAAGACACAATTTTAAAAAACATTCACTGCTAAATTAAAAGGTATCCAAATATAAATGCCAATTCCTACACCTTGAATATAAAAAAGCAGAACTGTTAAACAAAACACATTACAAATTAAGAGGAATTTATTTTTTGAGACAATTACTTGTTATTTTATTTTCAGTTGTTAAAAGAAACCACTCAAAGCTATCAAAAAAAAAAAATAAAATCCCATAACATCTTTAAGAAAAGAGAAATCCAGCAGACACCCACCTAAAGCCAGAACTTTCTTTAGGGCACAGTGTGTATGCCAGAACCTGTTCTATACTGCACAATTGCTGCTGGGTTAGAAAGCCACCATAATCCAAATCTAAAATAAAGACACGGAACATTTTGCATAAAGGTGGACAAGTCCAGCGGTTGCTAAAACCTGTATTTCTATTTCCAAAAAAGGGTAAACTTATATTGTTGCAATGACAGATTCACATTTGCAGAGGAACCACTGAAAAATGTAGATTTACCTCCAACTGCAATGTTTAAAACCTGCACAGAGTTTTATAACCTTGCTCAAGGGTACACCATAGAAATCCAACAAATATGGCTAAACACAACCTCCAACTAAAACTAAAGTTCTTCATATTTACCTCGTGCTCTACCACAGCGACTTTTTATACATTCAGAATTACAATTCTGCCCTTACACTGGTAATTGCTGAATGTCAGCTAAGGCATAACAAACGTCAGGCATTCCATTTAAACTTGCATTTTTAGAAAGTCTTGCAATAGGTGTTCTACAACTTCTAAAATTATTAGGCACCGAAAAGAAGATAAAAAACGCTCCGGAAAGAGAAAAGACTGTGAGGTCTCTGCAAAACGCATAAACTGAACACTAAAACCAAACCTGACACCCAAGAAACGTTTTCAAAAGCTTTCCACGTAACACACAAATTCATCCGTTTCCTTATCGTGTAACTCATATTTCAGTAACTACCTTTTCTTCCCATAGTGTCGTCTAAATCGCAACCGTACTATTTTGCCAACGTTAAACTGCAGGCGCGGCTTGACCGAGCTTTGTTTTTTTCAAGCTTCCAAGTTTCTGCACTGCAGTTCCAGGCTGGTTTGCAGATGCCCCCCCTCGCCCGCCGCGCTGGGGGAGCCGCTCTGCAGCCCCCCCTGTGCCCGGGGCCGCAGCGGGGACCCAAAACCCGCCGCTGCCCCCTCGGTGCTGCATCGGGGCCGGGCCGTGCGGACCCCGCGGGTGCTGCAGGGCTGGGACGGCAGCGCCGCAGCCGCCGACGGGCACCGGGGCTCCCCCGGTCCCGCCGCTCCCCCTCACCCCCCACGGGCAGGACACGGGCGGGGGTCCCCGACACTCCCCGCGGGTCCCCTCAGCGAGCGGCGACGGGCGGCACGGGGGGGCAGGGAGAGGCAGCGCCCCCTCCCCCTCCCGGCTCCCAGGACATTTTGTTTTCCCTCCCAAGGACAAAGGACAAGGAGGAGCGCGTTGACTCCGCCACTTACCTGGCCAAGAGCAGCCCGCTGGCCGGCACCGGGGGCCCCGAGGACGGGGCGCTGCTCCCATGCTCGCCCTTCCCGCGGCCAAGGGCGGCCCCGCCTCGGCGCCATTGCTGCCCGCCCGTCCCAGCCCCTCTCGGCAGCCCCGCTCGCCGCCCTCCGCAGCCCCGCAGCCCTCACAGTGCCGGGCCCGACTCGGCCCTCGAGCGCGGCACTCGGGGCGCCGGACGGGTGTCCCCCGAGCGAGCGGCGGGGAGCGCGCCCGGGAGCCGTGCGGAGCTGCCCCTGCTCCCCGGCCATCTTGGGCCGTGCGTGTGAGGGAGCCGCCGCCATCTCAGCTCCTTCCTCCCCGCCCCCCGCACAACATGGCCGCCCGCTCGCTCCTCCCATTGGCCTCGGAAACGGGATGAATTCCACTCCAATCGAACAAGATGAATCGCAGCTACTCCAGAATAAAAAGCTGCGGGAGATCTGCCCAGCCCCAAAAGCACGGGGGGGGGGGGGGGAGGCAAAGGGAAGGAGGGAATCGGAAGAGAAGGACACAGTTGGAGTGTCACTGCCTGCTGGGAAAACTCCGCAGGTTGATGAGCAGGGACTCACATTAAGCCTCAGTTGAAAGCAACCTTGAGGGGGCCCTTTCTGATCTGTGGGGTCAGGCTGAGCCCCAGCTGGCTGCACTTTAGGAAAGGGAGCAGCAAAGAGGGCACCTCTGTGCCTCCCACTGCCAGAGCCTGAAGACACAACTGTTCAGGAAGGAGACTCACTTCTCTCATCTCTTGCCATCCACAACACCCCCCAAAACCAAGAACAGACACGGGGTGAGCTCACTGAAAGATGTGCTCAACAGCCTGGGAGAGGGGAAGAAAAGAAGAAGGCAGCACTAAGGAAAATGACAATCAGTTCAACACTGCAGAGCTTAGGGAAGAATTCTGGTTTCATTAGAACAACTCCCAATTTTCCACACAAGCACTTTTGCAATCCTACCCTTGTATCCCCATGAAATCATCTGTCTGGACAAAAGGAACTGGAATGGACAATGCCCATCTTACCACTGACACTCGTTAATTAGCTGGGTCACTGATGAGAGATGTAGGAGAGCTCTTTCCTCCTCCCTGCTCTATCCTGCTGTCTCCTTAAACTGCCTCTAGAAAGGAAATGGTCACAATTTTGCATTTAAGAACTTTGTTTAAAACATTTCCTGCTCTCCAAAAAAAAATGAGAGATTATATTATTCTGAAGTTAGATAGATATCATGCAAATGTTTGAGAATTTGAAATATTTTTAAATGTGATTTTTTTTCACAATGAGTTTTTTTTAAAAAACTACTTTTAATTTTTCTTTTCATTTTTAAATTCACATGAGGTGACATAACAGAATGTAAGAGAAGAAAAATGGAAAAGAAACAGAAGACAGAGAACAAAAAGAATCCCGTTGGAAAAGAATCCTGGTGGAAAGAAGCAAAGAAAAGACGAAGAGAGAGAGAAGAGAGATGAGAGGAGAGAGAGAGAGAGAAAGAAAAGAGAGAAAGAAGAGAGAGAAAAGAGAGAAAAAGAAGGAGGAGAAGGAGAAGAGAGAAAAACAACTGATGTATCTAAAGGACTGAAATTTGACATCAAGGAAATCTTGCAAAACAAGTTTTATGATGTGACTCTCAAGGCAATACTAAGCAAAATGGAAAAGCAAATCTGTCTCACGGGGAAAAATCCAGTACATCCAGGTTTGATCTTTTTTCCTAATTAATTCTGACCTAACAGCAGTTTGCTGTGTTTGCTGAACATTCAGTCCTCTAAGGAGGCCTCCTGGCTTCAGTGTTCCTTTCACTACAGATCACAGTCCACTGGACAAGAGTAGGGAAGATTTCTTTAATAACTCTCCCTGCTAAATTCATTCTACTTAAACACACATATCCCAGGGAATGCCACGTGTTTTTCAGCAGGATTTTATGTGTAAATAATATGTTTTCAGAGCATTAACTAAAAGGAAGCATGCACTAAAACCTATTTAACCAATGAGCTATTGCTTTTAAACTACCACAAGGTCATAAAAAAATAATTTCAAAGCTCTAAGTTTTCTAATTGTAATCAACAACAATCTAATGATGAAAGAAAGTCCATCTGAAGGGCTGCCATAAACCTGTGCACAGCCTTGCTTGTCTTTAAAGATCCTTTCCTTTGTCATTGGGTAACAGTGTCACTACCAAATTTTGTTGTGCAAAATTAAAATGTGGCCCTGCAATTAGAAATGACATTGTCTTACTGCTCAGTCTTAAAGGAGCAGTGAAACTCAGATGCAGTTTTATTATTTTATTATTTTATTATTCTTAACAAAGTCTACTTGTTAAGATTCGGTGCAACTTGACAATAAAATTGGAAAAGTCTAAAATGTGCTGGAAATGGACCTTTTCCCTATTTCTCAGTAATCTGTCACACAAACTCTGTACTGGATTTACTCACTTTCCTGAAGTCTTTCTGCTGGTTTGGACCCAAACCTAATCCAGCTGTTTGCAAGCAAACTCTTTCAAGTTGAACTGTATTTTTGAGCTGTGAGGTTTATGGGATTGCTCTTTTCTTGTTGTTTTTCTTTTCCTTTAAAATGCTATGGATGTCACTCTACACTCTTCTTACTCAGCAGTTACACCTACACATCTCTCAAGATCAAGAGTTGTTGGGCTCTCACTTGAGAATTCAAAACTGGCTTAAATTGTTTCCATTGGCATTTATTCAACCAAAGCTAATTCTCCAGGATGGCCATGAAAAGGGAATGCAAAAGGGACACAACCTACACCAGCTAGAAATGGAAAAGCTTTCTTGACAAAAAAAAGAACCAACAACCAACGAAAACACAACCACAGAACAAAACCCTCACAGTGTTCAGGGTGTATTTGCTCAATTCTCTCATTTCCAGTTGTTATGAAGAAATCAGCCAGAGGGGTTTAGAGCCTCAGTCACTGTAAATCAGCACCTTGGAACTGACTTTCTTACAGCTAAAGAACTTGGTGGCTTCTGGCTCAATATATTGCCAGTGGTTTCTATTACTATTATTAAACAAACTCTCTAAGTCGACAGTTCTCTAAGTGTTCCTTGTCAGCACTTCCAACTTCTATTCTAAAACAGGTTCCAAAATGCAGCTGAGTCTCTCTCTGTTCTTGGACTAGATCAGCTGTCCCTGATAGAATACACCCCCATTCACAGAAAGAAAATGAAGTACATCATACACCTCTCACCTTCACAATATGTTAACTGTACAACTGTTTTCATGCTCTAGTTCCTAAAGGTAACCATGTGACTAATTAGAAGCCAAAAGGAACAATTTTGTTAGGAAGAACTACTAATGCAAACCTATTCTTCTGAACTTCCAGTCCTCAGCTGAGATAATAATTCACATTTTGTTCAACAGAGTGTTTGTGGAATTGTTCCAGGCACAGAAAAAGCACTTTTTCACACTCACCTCCTGGAGGCCTGACAATTGTTACAGCATCATTCATCAAGCTGCCCTGGCTGTTGGATGCATTCACTTGCACTATGGAGTTAGAAACTGGAATCAGGCCTTCAATGGGTACCCATAGATTGAATTCCTTGCTGTTGCAGAACATCTGAGTATCATTCACCACAGAATAATGAGCATTATCTGTCAGGAAAAAACAAGAAAGGGGGGAGAAGAACAAAGGTTAGACCTTGTGTCTGCTACAATTCACTGTCCTTAGGAACTAAGTCTCATTCCTACTCAAAAGAAGACTTGCTGTTTATACCAATAACACACACACAAAACATTTTGGCTATTGGGGAGAAAAAATATTATTCATCATTTCTCCTGATTTTGGCAACAGTTTATGGTACTTGTAAATCTTGGAAAATAAACCAACCAACCCATGAAGCAACCCTGCAGCTGCAGAGCTGACTGCTCGATACTGCAAACAGGAGCCAGCTCTCAGAAATTACTGATCTTCTGAAAAGGTGTGGGATAACTGCAAATTCCAAATGTTAGTGTTAATTCTTGTGCCTATGATACACTGGTAACAATTTCAGAATTCACCAGGAAAATGCTCACCTTAGGAGTTTAGAAGCTGACTCATTGCACAGAGCAGAAAAAGTCCCCTGCAGTAACACCTGCTTTCCAGCACGGCCTGCAGTCCCCTCACAGATAAAGGATTGGAAGCGTTCAAGTGATCAGCTGAAACCATCAGAGGACACCACAGCAACCTCCATGTCCTCTGCAAACCTTTTAAGGTCTCAAACTTAAGATCAGACAATATTCTGCCTTACAGAAATAAAGAAACCCTTTCCAAAATACCTACTAAGACTAGAAAATTAAACAAAATTGCATGTCAGGGAACAATTTTTTTCAAATCAATGAAGAGTTCACTCACATATCTGAGAGCAAAGCTGAGCTCATTTAAAGATTATCCTGTATTTCCAACCTATAAAGCACGATATAAATGATTAATACTATCACTACTGTTCATCATTCCATGGAGAGCTCTCACAGGGAAGTCAAAGGAAATTCTCTGTTACAAACAACAGCAGAAGCACACAAGTCTAAGATCATAGGTATGAGAATGAGATTAAACAGTATATAACTATTAAAAATATTGTAAGTGAAGTCAGGCATTGTCACAGGTAGCAGATTCAATAGTCACACCTGAGTCCTCTACAAAACCTAGATAAGATGGAATTATAAAAACCCCAGAAAATCAACGTTTTAATTCATTGTTTAAGGGAAACTTCTTGGATTTACACATTTTTATTCCAAGTTTTAAATGAACTGTTAAAACTGAAATGCTATTAAATCTGAAAACGGTTTTCCAGTCTCCCACATTTCCAGGATGTGCTCTAACACGTGTGTGTGCAGCACATTTCAGTCCTGCTAACAGGACATTTCACCACAGAGGAGTGATCTGGATTTGCTTCTAATTTGGGGATTCCTACAAACAATCTCTGATTTACTTACGGTGCAAGTCCACACAATTCCATGAGTTTGGTGTTCACAGAGTGGCACAAAGGGTGTTTGTTTGCAGTGATTCTTCTGGTAACAGATGACAAACTTATTTTCTGAGGTTTTGTGGAGGGGGGGCAGTTTTGTCAAACTCTTTGCAAACCTGCCTTGTCGCCCAGTTCCTTATTGCTCCAATTCTCCCTGGATGACCCCGTGCCACAGCACCAGAGCACCCGGACAGACTCCAGCAGGGTGAAGCTGGGATGGTTTCATGGAGCCTGAGGGATTCACTTTGGATTTCCCTGAAGTTTACACAAGCCCCAGAGCCCGTTTTAGACACAGCAATGAAGGCAAAGCTTCTTCTCCTGCCAGAAGAACCACCACGTTTCCCACACTCCACACACAGAATCCTGCAGGAGCCAAGTTCTTTTGTCTGACATCACTCGGATGGACCCAGGCTGCTCAACCAGCACCACAAAAATGCATCCACAGTCCCTGAACTCAGCTCTTCAATTGGACATCAAACCCTCCTTCTGCACCTTTGTCAAACTGTCCCTGGGGGTGAGTTGGGAGCAGATACAACCCAACAAGGCACATTTCTCCTGTCACCCATCACAGTTTCTCCAGTGTCTGCCACTGAGTACTTGTGACCATCCCACAACAACCTGGGACTGTCATATGCACCCATTATTCTATTAACAATAAAGTCATTAGAAATGGCCAACTGTATATAGGACATATACATTCTTAAGGTTCTAGTGACCTGAAACACTTAAGGACTCGGCTGGCTGTGGAAAAAAGATGCGTTTTTGAAACATTTCCCCTCCAATGTGGAGGAAAGTTTAAAAATTAGTGTTGACAGACTGGCACACAGGAGAGATTCAAACTTTAAGCATAAAAGTGGGTTGCCTAGTAGCAATTTAGATGCCAAAGTCATGAAAAAATTAAATTTTTTCTATCTACAGTACAGTTTTAACACGTTAATAATTTTATTTTCATCTGCCTGAACCTGGAAGGAAAACATGTGTTTCCTCTGCTGATATTTTTATTCCAGTATTAATCTTTCTTCCAATGGCTAACTATACTAGATTTTAAAAAGACAGTTTTGAGTAACAGAATATGAATTAAAAGGATAACACTCTATTCCAAGTTGCCTGGATAACAACATTACTATACAGTAATTATACAATTAGCTGTAACATTAAATTCTACTTATAGCTGGGTGATTACTCGGCACTTATAAGAAGTATATAATTACTCAATAAGTAGAAGTATGTAATTACATCACCATTTGATTCAGCTCAGAAATGAACTTGCACATTTACAATGAGACAGACAACACAGCAGCTCAACATTTGCCATTGCTTCTAAAAAAAAGCCAAGGAGCACTTGCAAGTTTCCCAACCCGAACTTTACACAGACCAAAGGTGTTTTTATCCCTCTTCCCAGCCAAGCAACTTACTGCTGCTGGCAAGGAACATGTCAGAAGAACATTTTTAAAATGCAGGTCTTGCTGGGGCTGACTTGCAATTTGCAGCTTTGCCACTTCTCACTGCTTCACCTCAGCTTTCAGTGGGCTGGAAAATGCAGACCCAGAGGTTCAGCCTGACAGCCAGTGACACAGGGATAACCCTGTCCCATCATTCCATGCCAGTCCTGCCCAGCCTGCCTCAGGGGGGACCCAGCTGGTGAGGAGAAGTGGACGAGGCCTCTCTTTTGCCATTTTTCACGGGTGTTTTTCTCTCCATCCTGCTCACAGGTCCTACTGTAGCCCATCAGCAAGTCTGCTGCAGATCTAAACAGCAGGTGCCTCAGATACCCAGAAAGTCCTAAAAGACACAGTTTGCTTCAGACAAGTGGGTTGTACCAGATACCTCCTTGTTCCTGCACTCGGCCTTGTCACTGCTGCCAGGAACAGACCCCAGCACTCCAACAAGCAAGGTCTCTGCACAACACAGGAACAAGCGAAAAGAGGCAGAAAACAAACTCCTACATCTGGTTCCCCGTGTCCTTCAACACCTAAGACATTGCAAACAAAAGCTGAATTGGAAGGGGAGGAGGCTCAGAGCCACCATCTCCTGTAAGCTGTTAAAAAAGACTAAACCCTTTGCAGACGTGAAGGGCTTCCCGAAGCTCCTTCATCTTTCCAGATTTGTGCACAGGGATGGTTTTGTTCTTTTCCTGGCCTTCCAGCTCAGCTCTCCACAGCTCCCCCAAAGTATCGGAGGCCCTTCTTTCCCTAAGCCTGCTATTTGAGAAAAACCTCAGAAAAACTCTTCCCACTTGATTCGGAGTTCATACCAGATCAAAGGATCTCAGTTTTTCAGGGAAAGATCCAAATGAAGAAATTAGGGCTAAAGAACATCCATACACATACTTAAAAATTATGTCTACTTGAAACAAAGTCAAGAAATAAAACATGCTTACGTTAAAAAGAGACAAACACATATTCCATTCCAAATCACTGTTTTAAAGCCCTAAGCTTCAACCAGCACTCCGGCTGGGGAGCAGCTGTGTTTGAAGGTTCCCTGTGTTTTTGGGTGGACCCTTTGCAGGGGGCTCCCAAGCAGAGGTGCATTCCTGTCCCTAAGCCCCCCAGTAAAGAGCTGAATTAAGCTCCTGGGGGTCAGTAAATTCCCGCTGCCCTGGGTCGCTCCGCCAGGTACCTGAGAGGTGCCAGCCAAGACCTGCGGCTCCTTCAAGAGCGTCCGCAGGGAAAAGCAGGAGCGGAGGGACCCCGCCAAGTGCCACCCGCCGCCCCCCCGGGCAGGGCGGTCACCCCGCGCCGGCCGCAGCCACCGCGCCGAGGCCGCTCCCGGCGTGGCCCCAGCGCGGCGCGGGCTCCCTCCCGCGGCTGAGGCGCCCGGCACGGTTTGGGGCGGGCGGCGTGCGGCGCTGGGCTGGGGGCGGGGAGCGGTACCTGCTCTTCGTGGCGGTGCGGGCAGAGCGGCTCCGGCGGGCAGAGTTCTGCCGAGCCCGTGCGCGCCCGGCGACAAACCCTCCGTGCGCCCCGCGGGGAACAGCAAAGCTCCCGGGGCCGACCCCGCGCGCTCGGCACGGGCGGGGACCGACAGTTCGCGCGTGCGCCGATCGAGGGCTCAAAGCCCCGCCCCGAGCTCATGAATATGCAGCAGGGCGGGACATTTGCTCTGCAGCAAAGCCCCAGCTCACCTGGCACACAGGGGATGGACACAGCACCTGCTCGGGGATGGGCACTCACAGCTCTGTCTCTTCCCCACCACGGGGCTCTCCTTCCTCAGCAGCACCTCTGCCTTGCACTTATTCTCAGCCTCACCTCAGGGACAGCTCTGGGCTCACCTCCGCGCCACTTCTCAGCCTCACCTCAGGGCCTGGGCTCAAGGACAGGAACCTGCAGGGAGGGGACACGAGGTGCAAGCTGAGGGCTGCCTGCTTGCACTGGCCTGGGGGCTTCTTTCTCCTTCTACAACCATCCCAGAACTTAGCCTGCTTTGCTAACACCACACATTTACAGACTAACCTTGGAGACAGATATGGACAGACATCTCTATCCCCCTGGGGATAGAGCCTCAAGCATGTGCTGCCATAGGAATGGGAATCAGAGAATCCCAGAATCAGCTGGGTTGGAAAAGACCTCCAAGATCATCAAGTCCAACCCTTGATCCAACCCCGCCGTGCTTCCCAGACCATGGCACTGAGGCCACATCCACTCTCACCTTCAACACCTCCAGGGATGGTGACTCCACCCCCTCCCTGCCCAGCCCATTCCAATGCCTGATTACTCTCTTGGGAAAAAATTGCTTCCCAATATCCAACCTAAACCTCCCCTGGCACAGCTCAAGACCCAGCCCTCTTGTCCTACTGCTGCTGCCTGGCAGAACAGCCCCACCCCCACCTGGCTCCAACCTCCTGGCAGGGACTTGCAGAGAGTCAGGAGGTCTCCCCTGAGCCTCCTCTTCTCCAGCCCCAACACCCCCAGCTCCCTCAGCCTCTCCTCACACCACTTGTGCTCCACTCCCTTCCCCAGCCTCGCTGCTCTTCTCTGCTCCTGCTCCAGCCCCTCCAGGGCCTTCCTCAACTCAGGGGCCCAGAGCTGGACACAGCACTCCAGGGGTGGCCTCAGCAGCGCTCAGTCCAGCCCAACAATCCCTTCCCTGCTCCTGCTGCCACCCTCTTCCTCAGCCAGGCCACCATCCATTGGCCCTCTTGGCCACCTGGCCACACTCTGCCTCCTCTTCAGCTTCCTGTCCATCCCCATCCCAGCTCCCTTTCTGCCTGCCTGCTCTCCAGACACTCTGGCCCCAGCCCGGGGGGCTGCCGGGGCTTCCTGTGGCCAAAGGGCAGGACCCGGCCCTTGGCCTGCTGGAACCTCATCCCCCTGGAATCAGCCCATGGATGCAGCTCGGCCAGGTCCCTCTGCAGAGCCCTCCTGCCTTCCAGCACATCAACACAGCCCCAGCTTGGTGTCAGCTGCACATTTGCTGATGAAATGCCTGCTTCTGCAGGAGCTGCAGATGCTCACCCCAGCCTTTAGCCAAGCAACTGGAGTTCTTGGTACAGTCAGTGCTGCTCCCACATTAGTCGTGCAGAGTTCCTGGTGTGACCAAAGGGACACTTCACTCCCCCACCCATGACACAAAGGCCGAGGAATGGGAATTCCTAAGAGAGCAGAGCAGCCTGCGGAGCAATGGGGGTGATGTCTGATCACAGCTGCTTTCCTGGAGATGGCTGAGCCCCAGCTCCCAACCAAGCACCACACAGACACCTGCTCACTCCCCTCCCGGGGAGGTGGGAGAGAACTGGAAGAGTAACAGTGAGAAAACTCGTGTGTTGAGACACAGTTTATTAGGTAGTACATGGATGAGGTAGAGGTGGGTGTTGGGGCTTGAAGAGTAGCTGGGGAGGTCTCTGCTGAAGGCTGGGAAACCACGAGCAGGAGAAGCCATGGCACAAATGGTGTCACTCTAGTTTTGCTGACCGCTGCACCTTCTTCTTGGGTTTGCTGCTCTGGGTTTCACCTTTTTGCAGTGATGGAAAGCGTTTCAGATCAGCCTTCAGCAAACAGCCTTTCCCCATCACAAACACCCGTGGGCTCTTCTGAGACGGCTTCAGGTTAAGAAGTCTAGGAAGAAAGGCACTGGTATTAGCCAGATGAACATTTCCAGCCAGCCAGCTGCTCGCCTGTCTCCTCACAGAGCACACAGCGTCACATCCTCTCTCCAGGCAAGCAGCGAACAGCAAATGAAACAGAACTGCACTCCCTGCCATGGAGGCAGCAGAGGTGGAAGGGCAGAATCACAACCAGTTATGGGCCTGGGGACCAACTGTAGCACACGGGGTTCCAGGTAGAGAAGGAGGCTGTGCTTGTCCCATAAGGAAGCAGAGCTAGGGACTGGCTGGCCCCTTGACAGCCGTTCTGGATCTCCCATTCCAGATTTTGCAGCCCTGCAGGAGCTCAGTGTTTCCTACAGTGTCTTTTTCCATTGTCTCCACACAGATCCATAGACATCTCCACAGACATCTGGCCTTGGCCAGATGATCATCTTTCTGTGCTCCTGTATGCTGTGTGTTCCTGCTGCCTCTCTGGGGCTGGCTGTCCCCAGGGCTGCACGCTCACCCACCCCAGTCAGAGGGACTGAAGGGAGGTTGTCAGAGGATGGAGCAGGCTCTGCTTGGTGCTGCCCATCAACAGGACAAGAGGCAATGGGCAGAACCTGATGCAAAACACCTTCCACCTGAACATGGGGAAGAACTTCTTTCCTGTGCAGGTGACAGGTTGTCCAGAGAGGGTGTGGAGTCTCCCTCACTGCAGGTATTCCAGAACCGTCTGGACACAATCCTGTGCCATGTGCTCTGGGATGACCCTGCTTGAGCAGGGAGGGTGCACCCAATGGCCCGTCCTGTGATACCCACCAGGAGCATGGATTGGAAAGCACCTGGACATTTCCTACCTGCACAGCATTTCGGCCTTAAATTCCCCCACACGCGTCGGGAAGAATTTCACACGGAAAATCTGATTCTGGCCAGCAGGGATGGTACCGCAGTGGGGCTCGATGGAGAACAGCGGGGAGTCATTGACGGGAATCGGAGAAAATTCCAGGGAGGAGCTAAGGTGCAGACTTGGCTGGGGCTGAGTTGGCTGGGGCTGAGTTGGCTCGAGTGGCGATGCCTGCTGCACCAGCCTTGCACGATTCCTTTCCCAGAGATCCTCAGCAGTAGAGGACAAGAAATCACCTGCAGGAGGAAAGAGGACATCTTTCAAAGACAAAATCCTTTGTTCCCAACAACTCTGCCTCCTGCTGCAGGTGGATAGAAGAGAGCTGGGATGCACTTGGAGAGCCTCTGGCCAAGTACTTTCAGCAGGAGACAGAGTGGCTGGGAGCAGGGTCTCTGCCTGCAGCACACACTCCCGTGCCGGGGCAGGAGGCTTGGTTTTAGACAGTGACTTTGCATTTGCCCTGGAGTGGGGAACTGCATACAGACAGCGGCTGCAGGGCAGCTCACTTGTTCCACCCTTGTTTTTCCCAGTCTCAGAGACTTCCCAAAGAGGTGCCCTGATGTCCCCCTTCCTAGTCCTGACCCAGCACATGGCTGTCCCTGGAGCCCAGCTCAGCTCCTGTGCAGAGCACAAGTGGCAGAGCAAGAACAGGAGGGGCTAAAAGGCAGAAGGGGGAAAGGAGAAAACTCTCCAGCTGCAGCTGGGAAGTGGACAGGGATGAAAAAGCAATTAACGTTTTGGGGTGAAGTGGCAGGGTCTTCTCCCTAGGCCCTCAGCTACCAACTGAAATGACCCAGGCACCACCCAGAGCCAAACACTTACACGTCTGAGTGGACGAGAACGACCTCCCAGAACTCTTTGATGGTATTTCCTCCTCCAGATTCTCCTGCCAGCAGTATTTCAGGGCTACATTCCCTGTATTGGACATCCAGAAACTGAAAAACAAGGAGGAGGAATAAAAAGCAAGTACTAAAGTAACACTGTCTGGTGGGCTCCTGGTACCACCTTCCCCAGGCAACTCTGCCACGTTCAGAATTGCTGCCCTGGGTGGCCCAAACAAAGTATTTCAAAGTCTGGAAGTTTAGAAGGAAAGGGCCAACACGGTGCCCAGCACTCACGTGCTTATCTCTGTCTGGAAGAGCTCAGTCTGCTTCAGTTGAACCTCGATCGTGTCCAGTTTGAACTCGGCGTAGTCAGCCTGAGCACTGAGGACAAGCTCGACCTCGTGGCTGCTCTTCTCCAGGATGGTGTGAGGTGGTTCCGGGACTGCCTTGACCACCTGCAGGCAGAGGAGGGAAGAATCACTGAGCAGAGCCCAGAAAGCCAGGCTGAGCAGGGAAACCTTTTGGCCTCCAAACTTGGCCGCATAGAAAGGACATTCAGGTTTATTTCCCTGGAAAGATGACAAAATTGGACTGGTGTACTACGGTATTGGTTTCTACCCACTGATCAAAGCAGTCACCACCACGGCTATTAATACACCTCTGGGGATTCTGGCCAGCTGTCAGTCCCTGTGCTTCAACCCTGTAGAGTCTCTGACCTTTTCCCTGGTCCCCGATAAATCCAGCAGCTCTCGACATTAGGATTAAGTTCCCCTGCTGGAGCCCTGTGGATGGAGAAGCCCAGGACTGACTAGTCCTAGAAAGAACTTTTTCCTTCTTGCCTTAGGAGAAAGTGCTTTCCAGATGGCACATGTGGGGTGGGAGCTGGCTGTGGGCATTTTGGGATGTGAATGATCTCACTGGGAAAGTCTCCAACTGCTGATGCCCTGATGGGGAAGTTGGGTTTACAGGACTCACAATGATTCAGAAACTCAGAAAGAACCTTCACCAAGATAAGTGTGTTTGGCAATAATGATAGAAAAAGCAAGACTTTCTGGAGATGATGCTTCTCCAGACTCCTGCACAGTGCCTGGGCTACTCCATAATGAGATATCCCCCACAATACAGAGGCCACAACCAAAATCTCTGGTGTTGGTGTAGGCAGAGCTCAGAGCTCACCGGTGTACGCACAAGAGCACTTGTGCTGCTCTCCCCTTCAGAACAAGAGACAGAATGCAGTGGAATTAACTCCTTGTGGGTGACAAGGTACCAAATCACATGAAGAGATGTTAACACTGTCAAATGGGATAAAATCAAACATGACCTCCCACTCAACACGGGCTGCAACACTCGGCTCGTGGCACAGACCGGCAGTTTGCGTGTGGATAAAGGTCTCTTGCCCAAAGGCTTCCCCCTGTGGCGTGAGCCCACCCGCTCACTGCGCATCCGCCTCTCCCTAAAAGGCACTGCTGGTGAACCTCCCTGCTGGAGCCAATGCCCAGGGGAGGCAGGAGCTGCTCTGCCAGCAGCGCTGGTGCTCTGCTGCTGTCAGCAGGTCCTTTTGCAGCAGCTCGGTGAGCTTTTGCTGCTGTGCTTCTTACCCTCCGCTTCAAAGGCCAGCGGGCTCCCGGGAGTCTCTCGGTGGTATCCTCCCACTTCTCAGTGCGCATTCTGTCGTCCCAGTCGTAAACCTCCCCTGGTGGCAGCTGGTATTTGATCTTGGCCACCTTACAGTTCACAGAGTGCCTTTTGACGGTGACCGGGACCTTGGATTTCAAGGTCACTCTGATATCCTTGGCACAGCCAGGCTGGAGGTGTCCCACCTAGGGAGAACCAGAGAGTCAAGACCAAACTGGAATCACTGGCAAGGGCAGCACCGACAGCAAAAGGGACTGATATGGCGAGCAGCTGTGCTGGGAATCAGCACCTCAGTGAGGATTTATGTGAGATTTGATAGACCAAATATGAACAGAAGGTGCCACCTCCCAGAACGTGGAGCCTTTTCTGCTGGGCTGACAGCCCTGCCCCAGCAAAGACAGGGATTGCATCTCCTGCATGGCACTGGAACGGGCTCTCACTGGTATGTGGTGACTCCCTGCCAGCTCCCAGGAACACCAGGAAAGGGCCTGAGCAACTGGGAAAGGCAGGGCTGTCCCAGCTCACCTTGGGGGAGAACTGGAACGGGGCGTCTGCCAGCAGCCACTCAAACCGCATCACCTCCTCCTTGCTGCGGTTGGTGACTGTGAAGGTCTTGTCGAAGAGCTCCCTGACTGCACACTCCCAAACTCTATGTGATTCACTCTGACAGCTGTGAAGAAGGAGAGCAAGAGATCTCAGCATGCAGTGAGGTTCATCCGCCCCCCTCGCTTTAAGAGACACATGTATGTTCAGCTCTTCCTTGCTCCAAGCCTCCCTCCCTCCCTCTGGGAGGTCCCCAAGCCCGTGGCTGTGCCTGTGCCCAGCGACAAGCAGCACAGCACACACTGCTCTGTGTGCACGGCTGGCAAGCTCACAGGCCCCCCAAGTCCAGTGGGTGACAGCCCAGCCCTGGCTAGAGAGAGGACACGCATGATCAGACATTTTCCTCTTCCTCGCTCTACCTTGGCAGCCTCTCCTCTCTTGCCCTCAATGACGTCGTCCTCCAGATTGCCCTCAGCATTGCTCTTCTGGCTGTCTTCTGCTAGTGCAGGGAGGTTATCAAGAGTGAAGTCCCAGACAGTGCAGGATCTAAAACCAAAGAGAAAAGCCTTTTTATACTCCTGCCACCTTCATCCTCACACTCCTTCCCTAAAGGCCCTGAGCTTTTGGCAGTGGAGTTTTTGATTTACACGGAGTACAAGCGCTTTTTTATGTCCCACGGGTCAGCAGGCTCCAGAGCAGAGGCAGGACCTACAGTGGGACCATAGAGAAACCTCTCCCAAGTGACTCAGCTGAAGAGAACAATGCCTGGGAGCTGCCCTGCCCTGGGACCATTTTTAATGATTTCCAGACTGAGAAACTCTCTGAACAGACGGAATGCTTGGACACAGAGCACTCCCACTTTCCACATATGTGAGGGAGGCTGAGAACCTCCCCAGCCACAGAGATACTGCAGAGCTATTGTGGAACATCATCAGTGGCCTTGACAAGGCTCTGTGTTGTTATCACCTGGGGGACACACTGTTCCAGGGCCCCAGACCATGGCAAGTTCAGCATCTGAGCCTTGCAGCCTTTTACCTGCTTTGCTGGTGGCAGCTTCTTGCTCTTCAGGATCCTCCTAAACACCTTTTCACGATGCGTGACGTGGAAGTCCAAGCAGGGCACTCCGGCACCCCGGCTTCTGACTGAGCCTTCTGCAACTTCCCCTTCCTGCTGAAGACTCTTGTGGCTGCCGTGTTTTTTCAGAGGATTCTTCTCTCTCAGGAGACTTACTGCTCTTCTTCTCATCTTTGTGTTTAGGGGAAGACTGGGACTTGTCTTGCACTCGGTTCATGATACCCTGAACCCTGTCCCAGGATGACAGAATACGTCTGATCCTGTTCTGCGAGGACTCACAGATGTCAAACCTCAGGTCCAAGATCCTGTCCCGCTTACTCGGCGCCTCTGGGATTTTGGTTTCTTGCTGCTGTTGTTTTGCTGCTGTTTCTTTGGGCTTGCTGGGAACCACCACTTGGCTTTTGGTTTCCTGCTGCTGTTGTTTTGCTGCTGGTTTTTTGCTCTTCGTCTAGACCTCTGGTTTTTTGGTTTCCCGCTGCTGCTCTTTTGCGGGTACCTTAAAACTTCTCCGAGCGGCCATTCTTCTTCTTCTGCAGCTTATCTTGCTTTTCTGAGGCTCGTGATGATGCCTTTTTGCTTTCCTTATGCTCTCGAGCCAGCTGCTCCAGCTCCCTTCTGCAAGCCAAAGAGAAAACACCCCCGAGAGTCACCACCAGAAACCTGGGCTCGCTGTAATCCCAGCTGGCTCCGCCCTTCACTCCTCGACCCTGAGGCCAGGCAGAACTGTCAGACCATCTCCGTGGACCTTCCTCAACCCAGACAGCTTGGGAATATCCCAAGTGAGGAAGGCTTAGAGGCGACCTCCTGGGCCGGCCAAACCTAAGCCTTGCCATCAGAAGGTATCAACTGTGCAGCTTCTCCCCTGAGGTCCACCCGGACACCTCCAGCACGCTGCCAAAGGCTCATCCACCATCTCTCTGCAGGGATGACTGAAGTCCCCCCTCTCTTGGTTTCCCAGTTTAGACCTGCCCATGAATTGCTAACACCTACTTATCCCTCCTCCAATGCATACTTGGCTCCTTCAGCCCCCTTCTCCCTGGGCAGAGCCTGCTCATTAATGAGAATAATCATAGCAATCAGAAAGCAAAGGCTGCAGGAAGTCCCCTCCTGCAAATCAGGCTCTGAATCACCAGGTTTCCTGCTGGAACACAGCTGTGATCAGGGCACACCTGTGCTGTCTGTCCTGGGAACTGATTTGAAGCAGTCCTGGCCATCTCCTCCCAGTGCAACAAACATCAGCTTGGGCTGAGAGAAGTGCTGAAACACAGGCTCGCTTTAAGCAGCTTCCCCTCCCAGCTCCACACTCTTCCTGTGTGTCCTCCTGAGCTGGGCTGCCTTGCTGGGCCAGAGCTTCTCCCGGGTTCACCTGCTGCTGCAGCTGAAGGGCAGCCTAAGCTTTTATGGATGGTGCTCCACCCTAAGGAAAGCCCTGGCACATCAGCATTGCAAGGACTTCATCTAGAGCAGGACTGGGGTGAAAGCAAGCCAGCTCAGCTGTGTCCCACACCGGCCCACACCACAATCCTGTGGGTTTGGTGAAGAAGGAGGACGATGAAGAAGATGAGAACCAACATCACGCACTTCGAGACACTTCCGTGGGCAGTGGCAAGGCAGGCCCAGAGCCCAGCTCCCCACAGGCCATGTCTAAGCCAGAGGGCTCACGGCTAAAAGGGAGAGAAGATGTTCTCATCTCAACAGAGGAAAGTCCTTCCTCTCTTGGGAACTGGGGACCTGGACCTGGCCATCCTTGTGCTGCTTCTGGCCTTTGCTCTTGAACCCCTCTGAGCTCAACCAAGGTCCTTGGAGCAGAGAAGCCCTCCAGGGACACTACCCTGAGGAGTAACCCAGGGGAGGCTTCCTTACCTCTCCTTCCGCTCACGCTTGATTTGTTCTATTTTGTAATCAAGCAGAGCTTTCTGCTTCTCAGAGAGGGCTTCGTACTCGTCCACATCCACATCCCAGAGACGTTCTTCCTCTCTCCGGGCAGCTTCTTCCTTCTCCCGTGCTTCAGCACAGACCACAAGAGAAGCCATCAGTGACTGCAAGCAGAGCTTGGGGCTCCGGGTCAGCTGCGAGGATTCACAGCTCTTTCCTGACCCAGCCTCTCACCCTGCCAGGAGACACTGCGGAGCTCACATCCCTGCTCCAAAATTCAGACAGCCCCCCAAACTGTGGCCTGGCTCAGGTGCACCACGGCTGTGGACAGCTGGCTGGGGGCTGGTCACTGAGCCACGCCAGCTTGCACTTGCACCCAAGCTTTAATGAGGGAGATTAAGGTGAGTCTTACAGCCTCAGCTCTGCTGTATGTAAAGAAGCTGTGAGCTGAGTGCTGGCTACACTGAGGCAGAAGGATCAATAAAAAGATTTCTTACAAGCTCTGCTGCAAACCCAGATACAGACAGCTAAGGTTGAGGGCTTGAGAGAGATTTGAGAGGGGTGGAGATATCTCACCTTTCTGCTGTTTTTTAGCTGCCCTCCTCTCTCTTGCAGCTATCTGCCTGCCTTTCCAAAACTCAGAATCCTGGAAGATGTTCACAATGCGGATATGAGGGCGATTGCTGACAGCTTTGAGCACGCACAGGAGAGAAGATGCCAGGCTGCTCGCAAAGAGGGTCTCCAGGCCATCAAACACCACTCCCTTGTAGCAGTCACTCAGCTGCCAGGAGAGACAAACAGGAACAGCGAGTCAGCCATCGCACACGTTGGGCTCGCAGCGGGTCAGTAAATGCAGATGTCTCAGGACACCAGCCGCTGTCATTCCCAGTGCATTAGCTACGACCGGCTTGGATCTGCCAACTTAGGGCATCTGCACCTTCCCCCAAGGATCCCTGCATGCGGCACAGGATCCTCCAGCAGCAGGCACAGACCTCCTCCTCCTCCTCTCCGAGCTGTACCTCACTGCCTGTCTCTCTGGAGCAGGAACGTCTCCGTTTCCCCCACGCCACGTACCTGCAGCCGTTCAGAGATGATTTCCACCAACAATTCCTCGGGCAGCACACAGCTCCAACACTTCCTCTTTTTCTCCTTTCTCCCCGTCCTGGTGAGGATGCTCAGTCGCTGTGGCGCAGGAAACGGCTGCCATCTGCAATGTGGAACAGGGTATGGAAAATAAACCCCTGCAGAAAGCCCTGGACAGTTCCCAGTGCTGGGCTCGCATCTGGGCTTCCTCGCTAGCGGAGACAAGGGCAACCCTGCAGTGCAGGCCCTGGAGGGCCCGTCCCTTGGCCAGCAGAGACCCAAGCTTGCAAGCCCCTGGCACAGCCTCCCACAGCTTTGCTCGCCGCCTGCAGCCAAGTCAGCCAGGAAGGCACTTTGCCAACACACCATTAAGAACCAATGGTGCTTTTCTGCCAGAGCACATTCCCGCCCCAAGCCATGCCCAGCTGGCTCTTGGCACTATAGACCCTGCACCAGGCCCTTGGTGACACGGAGCCTCCACTGTAAGCAGCCCCTTCCCATCTCAACGGCAACAGGAAGGTCCCAGTGCAGATCATGTTTCACCTTGGAGGGCACTGAAAATCTTGCCTGGGGTTTGTCGGATGCCTTATCCTTGGTTGATGAAGCGCTCCGGTGTCCAGCACTGAGGGTCTTCTGGTTGGCTTTGTCCCCAGGGCTGGGCTCAGTTTTCTTGGCCTCAGCACCCTTTTTACCTGCAGAGGGGACAGATGGCTCAGCAGGGCTGTGAGGAGCGAGCAGGCACCTTCCACCCCAATGGGCACAGCCTTGCCCCCTGGAAGGGACATGGCACTTGTCCCCCAGCCTGCTGGGCACTAGCAGCACTGCTTCCCAGAAGCAGCTCCTTCCCTGCTTATCAGCAGGACACAGCACACCAGCCCAGACTGAATTTTAAAGCCAGCTCTAGGCCCCTCCTAACAAACATGCACACAGGTGACACTGCTAGCACAGTAGTTCCCCTACGGATGAAGCCAAAGATTCACCCTCCAGGACCATTGTTTCCATACCTTGCACCCCTCCTGCATTTTCACACGGAGACTGTAACATGCAGCCCTGCCCCAGCTGCATCACCCATCTCTGCTGGAGCTAAATCCTCCGGGTGGGAAAACCCCAGCTGGGATCCACACCCTTCTTCCTTCCACCAGCTCTGAACCCAACCAGGTTCAAAGCGGAGCAGTGCAAAACTTCTCCCCACACTGAGTAGGTCTGCCCTCACCCTGCAGAGCTCAGGGCACCAACTGCCCAGTAAAGTTTCCTGAAAGTCTCCAGTCTGATCTGGAGAACAGCACAGCGTGCACAAGCTGCATGACCCAACAGTGGGCATAGGAAAATCTCTGGAGAAAAGAGCTCATCTACAGCATGTTTCTCATTGGAAACTCCTCTAGGAGCTTATTCTTCCCTTCCTCTCACGTTTGCAAAGCCACACTCATAGTTGTCTTGTGCTTAATGAACCACTTCAGAGGGCTTTTTCCTTCTGAAGGTGGGCAATGGTTCTGCCTGCTGCCCATGAGCAGCAAGCTGGATTCAGCTTTGAGGAAATATAAAAAATTCAGAGAAAGAGACAGGTGTGCTTCGCCACCCCTAGAAAAAGGAATACGTGCCAAGAATGGCAGTAAAAGCGCCCCTGTCGGAGCCCTTCAAATCAAGCTTTCTGTTTTCAAACTAGCCAGAGATGCACAGCACCCATGTTCCCTAAGAGACCCGCGGGCTGCCAAACCATTTCTCTGAGCAAGCAGAAGTGGACGGTCGTGGTGGTTTCCTAAGCATGCTCTGGGTGCAGCGTTTCTCCTTACCCAGCATCTGTTCCCTCACGGCTCTTCGCTGACGGGCAGCCTCGACGCACAGCTCCCGGGCCCGGCGCCCCGCCGAGCTGCGCTCGTCCGACATGGCTTTTGTCACCACCTCGTCCAGGGACAAGCAGGCGGCACCGTAATACTTGGACAGGGCGGCCGCCACCCTTGTCTTTCCTGAGAGAGAGAGGAAGACTGCTTGGTGACACCTGCACATGAGGCATTTTCAGGGACAGGCTCTGGAAAACTCACAAACGGGTTTCAAGGACGGTGGGAAAGCAAGTGCCCTTCTAGGGGGAGACCACGAGGGAGGCAGCTTGAGCATGGTTATGAGCACTGAACTCCAGCCCCAGGTGGATCATCTCCACCTCGTATTCAGCTGAGGACTTTGTCTCAGGCACCACGGTCCACCAGGATGCATTTCTCCTGCTTCCCCCTCTCCTTGCAGCCCAGGGCTGTGGCTCCCGAACCTGTCCGGGGTGTCCCATAGATGATGATGGCAATCCCTCTGGGCATTTGGGCTTTGAGCTCTTCTAAAACAGGATTGGTGTCGAGGTAGCGCCGGACGGCCTGATGGATGGGCCTGTCACACTCGTCCACCACGTCCTTCAACAACCTGATGCTCTCTTGAAGTGCTGCTGTGCAGAACCAGTAGAAAAGTCAGCCTCCTGCCTACCTTGGATCCTGATCATCCTCCCCATCCCCTCAGATCCCAGGAAAGGAGACGGCTGAAAGCAATGTGAGCTTGTGCTTTTGTTGCTGGGAAGGAGCAAATATAAAAGAGCCAGTGATATTAGACCTGGTCCTACTGGCTGAAGAGCTCATCTGATGCTACTCTTTGTGGCTAAGGGACGCAAGGGGATATCCTGAATATTTCCCCAGTCTGTGGCAGGCAGATAGGAGCTGGCTTTGGCTACACTCCAGGTTGGCAGAGGATGCCACAACCCTTCACCCAGGAATTCCTCCACCAGGCAGGAGATCAGATGGCTGCTAAAAGCATGGGCTTTGCATGGAGAACAAGGTGATGGAGAGCTCAGGGTGCGTGGGCTGGGCTCTCTGCTATGTCCACAGTCAGAACAGCCAATGCCAAACCCTTACCATTGTCCTGCCCTGATTCTTCCTTGCGCTTGGACATAATCTCTTGACCCAGAGGCTCCATCTTCTTCCATTTTTCATATATTCCAGCACCTCTGGGGGCAGCTTCTCACCCACAGCACGTGGAGGCATCACCACGGCCGTCCGGTCTCCAAACTCCTGCAGCGTCCGCAGGATCTGTGCACGGGGGGAAGAGAAACCATCCACAAGATTCCTTTATCAACCTCCATCATACCAACAGACTCAGCCCATCTTCTCCCTCCTTCCTTCCTCCCAACAACACAGGCTATCCAAGCCCCTCCACAGACTGCCAGCAGGGATGGCTCACCTCCAAGTGCCACCAGGCTTTGCCCTGGGGATTGCCTCCATCTCCCTGGCACAAGCCTGGGAAGGCTGGAGTGCTGCAGAGCTTGGCGAGCACACACATGGGGAGCAGACCTTCCCTCTCACCTTCTCCTCCTCACGGTACTCCTCGTCAAACTCCAGGGAGTAAAATTCAGTGGGGAACTGGCAGGGGTTCTTCACCACCACTGTCCTCTCCAGCTCAGGGCTGCACGGCAGCACCGCTCCCAGCTTGATCTCCGTGGGGCTGAACTCCAGCTGTGGCTCCAGACCCTGTCCTGAGATGTGCAGCACGAGCAGCTGGCTGTTCCCACAAATGTTGATCTTCAGCTCGGTTTTGTAGGACTTCTGAAAAGAGAAAGGTGCTGAAAACTTGTCCATGAAGTCCTAAGTCACAGGACCCCAAATACAAGCCTTGCCCAAAGGTCAGGGGTGTTTATCAGTCCCTCCAGGGGGAATGGAAACCCAGATCTTTACTTACGGTAGGGGCTACAGCATCTGTGTCCTTGGCTCTGAGTAACTGGGACAAATCCTGGTGTGCAGTGTAACTGGGTATCTGGGTATGAAATGGATGTAAAATGGATTATCAGATGTTCTCCCCTAGTCATGGAGGAGCACACGAGAAGGGCCCTCAGTCCTGGCACTGCTGCATCAGGCAAACACCAGCTCCATGAGAGAGGCAGATGAGCTCTGGCTGGCTAGAAATAAAGGTCGTCTTCTCTGCTCAGTGTTTGGTTCTGGTCAAAGCCTGACACAAGATGGTTGGTTACATCTCTCGAGCAATGAAAAGGTCCCTGGGACTGTTCTTGGGCAAGGAAGCACTTGTGTCCATCCTGTTACACCCTGTCAGTTTCCAAGTCCCAGTGGCCACACGCAAAGGGCTTTTGGGAATGCTGCATCCTTGAAGTCGACTCCCCAGCTGCACGGCAATGTGCAGGCAGGCTGGGCCAGAGCCCCAGGGACTGCTGGCAGCACACCACTACAGGTGACTGTCCTGCCGTGCCCAGGAAGGTGTCTGGTGGCTGTTTTGTCTGTTGGTGCCAGCAGCAGGATGAGCCAGCGTTGGCCCTTCCAGGTTGATGCCCTGTGCCTGTGCCAGCTGCTCTGCACCCAGCGTCGCAGGCTGCAAATACAACCAGGCAAGGGGGAGGATGAGGGGAATCGGGCAGATCTCCCCCATGGGCAGAGAGGCAGCCACGGCACAGAGGCCCTGATGTTCCCTGTGGGGCTTTCAAGGCGCCTCTCAGAAGGGTGTGCTGCATGGGAAACTGAGGCCCAGTGAGTGCAGGGTTTCCAGAAAGCTGCCCGTGGAGGAAGAGCTCATCTGCCACTCCCTGTGTTGGGCTCTCCTTACCACCCTGCCCTGACAGAGCTCCTGGGGCGACAGCTGCCAATCTCACCTCTTCCAGGGGGGAAAACTGGATCTGCAGGTCACACCACTCTCTACCATAGAGGGTTCCCTCCCGGGCCTTCCACTGAAAGACACGGGAATCATCCTTCACAGCCTGGAGCTCCTTCTGATGCACGGCCGGTGTCACACGTTTGTCCACCTGAGCACAGAAACCAGTCATGTGAGGTCTCCTCGGTCTGAGAGGACAGAGCCTCGGTTCCTGGAGTGCTCTGAGATCCTGTCCCGGTGCTGAGAGCACCCACAGCAAACCCAGCGTGGCCCCCACGGTCTAGAACTGGAGGGACAACCTGCAGGCAGGGCAAGCAGATGGGGAGCCACCGTCCTGTCCTCAGAGGAGGAGGAGGAGGAATGGGTGAGGATGGCAGAGAAGCAAAGCACCAGCCAATGGAACAGGTCCAGGCAAAGCAGCCTTGATCTGGACCCTCAAAAGCTTCCTCAAACACGCTGTAGCCCAAGTGCTCAGGCAGCCACAGGCACAGAAAAGGCAGGAGGTGCAAAGAAAACCCAGCGTTCCGTGTTACATTTCCCTGTGCTTTACCTTCTTGGCAGGTTTGTTGACAGTGAGGAACCATTCACAGGGCGCGCTGAACCGGTTGTAAAGCCGGACTCTTTCACTCCAGCACTGCCCAACCTGGACATGGGGGAACTGGAGTCTGTTCCTGGAGAGGCTGAGCAGCAGCTGAATCACAGTGGCACGGAGGCAGATGTGACAGCGTGGGGCCTTTCTCTACCTGGAGAAGGACAGAGAGTTCAGCTGAGAGTCCAGCTGACACGTGCTGCTGTGCCCAGCCTGCTGCCTGCCCCAAGAGCTGCGGTACCTTGATGGGCAGGAGCACATCCACCTTTCCCACGGGCAGGTTGGCACTTGCAAAGTTCACTTGAAACCGTTTGCTGGTGCCGTAGATCAGGAACTCCACGGGCTCCAGGTATATGCTGAAACCTTGAACAGATGAAAACAAAGCAGCTGAGATACACAAGCAACACGAAATGTGTCATAAGCACGTTAAGGCCATACGAGAGCCCTGCTGGGAGCCCTGGGAAAAACCCACGCTGTGCTGTTCCCAGGACAGAAACTTAGAGGAGACACCTGAGCAGCCCTCAGACACAGCGAGCCACTCTGTGATGGAAGTGCAGATTTGCCTCCAGGCCTCTTGTGGAAGCCTACTTTGATCCACCAGAGGATCAAACAGGCTGTTTCCTCAATAAAGGCTGAACACAAGAGCTGTGAGAGTGTGAACTCCAGACAAAGCACTTTCCAACCACAACAGATCCCATCTGTTTGCAACATTCCCAGGGTGCCCAAAGAAACTTGATGCCAATGGGAACCAAAGGCAGAAGATGCTGGCAGGTGAGGAGGGTAATCAGCCCATCAGGCCCCTGCAGGGAAGCGTCAGGGCAGTCCCAGGCAGGCCAGGTCCCTGGGCACGGCTGGCCAGGAGAATTCTGGCCCTGAAGCTCCCAGCAGGGCCACTGGGAGGAAGAAGCTCAAAAAACCTCCCCATGTGCAGTGGCTTAAGCCAATCTGTCTGAGACAGCTCCTTGCAGCCCACGGGAAGCCTCTCCAGCACTGGTTACCTGTGTCACCCAGGGCACGTTCATCGGCCCGGACGGCCACTGGGTCCCTCCAGGTGTTGGTGATCTTCACAGTGCAGCTTTTACTGTAACCCTGAACAACAGTGCCCATGTCCAGGATGTACTCGGGCAGCTCAACTCTGGAAGGAGAAGTAAGGACAGTCCTTAAACAACAGCATGGCCACACGTTCAGGTGGATGGAAGATTCAAATAAAGTGCATATTTCTGTACTCACTGCTGTAAAAACTCAACTCAAGCCTACAAAACCCAAGGCCTGACCACCTGGCAAAGACTTTGGGAAGTTATGGGGAGTGCAGGTCTTAGGTTTCATCAGCTTCCAACAGGACCCGAAAATAAAATTAGTTTTCAATGGACTCTGGTCACAGCTCCTCTGCTACAAAAAGCCTGTGTAGGTAAATCCACTGGACCTCCAGTGGTCTCAGTGAAAACGCTTCTCCTGGTGCACAGCCCAAGCCTGAAATAAGAGCCTTGGAATAAGATTTGCACAGGAAAACTTCATTGCTCTGCAACCAGGTCACATGAAGGATCTGTTTTGCAAAGCATCTTCTTCCTGAACTGGAGCCTCCCATGCCCAGGCAGCATCATGGAGGAGCAAAGGGAAGGACCAAGTTACCCAGATAAGCCCTGCCAGCCCACCAGCATCAAAGCCACCTTTTGCTTAGGGGGCTCTGTCAGTCAGAACCAAGAGAACAGCTTGGAGTTCTCTTTCGGAGCTGGTCAGCAGGGACAGTGTCTGTGCTGTCTGGAAGGGCTTGATGGTCTGCCCTGGGCCCTCTCAGCTCTAAGAACAGGACCTTGCACCTGTGGGGAGCTGAGCAGCTCCAAAGCTCAGCGCGGCGCTGGGGAAGGGAGGACAGTCAGCTGCTCACGAGCTATTACTACCACAGCTACTGGGATCAGACCCAATCTGAAGTGCCCACTGTTCCCAGCTCTGCATGCACAAGGAGCTCTCAGGAGCAGGGGACACTGCTGGCTGTTGCCCTCAGGGCACCTGCAGAGAGGGAACAGGAGTCCCTACTCACTTGACAAGCTTCTGAGGAATGCTCTTGTCAAAGACAGTGTCCTCTGGGGGGCGGGAGATGAGGACTGGCTGCAGCTCCAGAGCATTCTCCTTTATCAGCATCTGCTCCATCTCCATCCTCAGCCAAGTGTTTGCCTGAGGGAAGGGAAGGCAGTGGCTGGTTAGCAAAGGCCCTTCCCAAGGCCCAGGCTTGCATCTGAAAGAGGATCCCACCCTGCTCTTGTTGAGAGGAGGAATGGGGTCCTCCTGTCTGGCTGCTCAGTGTCCGTGACACATTCTGCTCTCCTAACCAGGACCTTCTCTCCAGGGAAATAACTGCAGCATCTGTGCCTTCCCACCCACTGCTAGAAAAGCTGATCTGGCCAGACAGACAAGCCAGCAACCTTCCAGAGCTTCAGGTCCCCAACCAGTGCCAAAGCAGCTTGGACAAAAGCTGCCTAGAAAAGGGAACCCCAATCAAGCTGGTGCCTCTTGGAGTTGAGCACTGCCAGCACAGTCCCAGGGCACAGTCAGGCTGCTGTTCCTAAGGTCTGTGAACCTGCTAGGGCTTGATTTGGGAGCAACAAACTCCCCAGCAAGGGGAGTAGCCAGGAAGCTTGGTACATCTCCAGGAGAGACCACGACCAGAGGTGGGGCACCGCTGAGCTGATGAATGTTTGTGCTCAGGTGTGGGCAGGGAGGTGCCAAGTGCCAGCAGGGCACTGAGAAGCTGTTGTGGGGTGTTGTGGGGTGCCAGGGCCTCAAGTGACATGGGGAGGGTGGCACGTGCCAAATGGGACTGCAGCTGTTCCCACCACAATGCCAGGGCCCTTCGCGTGTCGCTTCCTGATTCGAGCCTTCCTCCAAACACGTGCTTTCTTGTCCTGCTTGTCTTTTTTCAGCTTTTCTTTTGCCTGTTTCAATAGCCTCTCGTATTTTTCACTTCCTGAAGGAAGAAAACATTCACAAATAGAAGCGTGGGTGCAGTGCCAATGCCATTGAAGCTGAGAAGTCCCACTCCCCCAAATGCTGGTCTCTCTCAGAAACAACCCATCAATGGAAAGCCATCTCTGGAAAGTGGATGCTGCTGCTCATCTCTGAATCCTCATGTTCACTCCCACCCATCTTCCTCCCCACAGAGGAGCATCTCATCCCCTGCAGTGTCATGCAAATCCAACCCTGCCAAAAGCCCTGCCAGTCTCTCTTACAGCTTTCCCAAGCTTTTCTGTCTAGCCATCTTTCCAGGCCTCTGACAGAAGTGCTGGCAAGAGCTGCAGGATGGTTACTTGGACAAAGCCTACATGTGCTTGTCTGCTCGAGACTCAGGAAGCAACCAGAGGCGTGAGTGTTGGTCTGGCAGCCCTGCAACCTCCAGGCTTGGTGGAGATGGGTGTGAGCTGCCCTCTGGGCATTACGGCCGGGAAAAACCCCAGTGGGGACTTTGCTGGGGAGCAGACGGGCAGTGCTCACCTTTGATGCTCCAGGGCAGGTCCAGACAGATCCCGGCAAAGACTGCCTCTCCTTTCAGGGAGATTTCTGCCGGTTTCAGGTGACCCACTTGAACCTGGAACGTCCTGCAGAAGACTCCTGGCATTCCTGGCAGGTAATAGAGCTTCAGCACTTGCTCCTTGCCAGGTTCAATGGAAGCCTGCAAGGGACAGGAGAAGAGGGAGGCAATGCATCAAAGAGGGTGTGATGGAGGAAGGCTCAGGCCACAGACAGGCTGAGAAGAGAAGACAGTTTCTCTCTGGAAAAAAATGTCAGACCACATCACCTTCTAACTTCCTCGTGCCCAAAAGCTCGAGCCTCCAAGGCGAGGGTGCAGAGGGTGCAGTGTGTCCTTCCCAGGGCTCCTAAGGCTGCACCCCCAGCAGAGCCTGCCCTGTGCTCAGCGTGAGCACGGCTCTGCTGCTAACGGGGTTTGCCCTGTGCCAGCGAGAGCCAGGCTGAACAGGTAAAAGCTCTTTTGCCACCACTGGGGAAGAGGAGTGAAGTGCCCACGCTCTCAGCAGGGCCAGCAGCTCCTGTCACCCCTTGTAGGAGACAGGCAGGAAGAAATGGGAATGCCAATCGGCTTCCTCTTCCCATGGCAAAGAGGGACAAAGACAGGAACACTGCTTCACCTCAAAGACATCCAGGCAGCACTGAGAAGCTGGGACAGTGGTGGGATGCTCCAAATTCCTCTCTTGGCTCTTCCAACCCCACTCCTCCCTGGCCCCCTCACTGCCCCACAAAGCTGCTCCAGAGCAGCACAGCTGGAGGGAGGGAAGGACCAGCACAGGGGTTGCGACACTTTCTGGCAGAGGAGCTTCCAACCCAAGCAAGGAATATGTAAGTGCTGCTTAGTCCTGTCTGATCCCACAGCTGGGGTAAGGTGACCCTCAGAAGAGCCTCAGTGCCAGCACAGCCACAGAGCTCAGCAGTCGGGGGCCAAGGAGTGACCAAAGTGCTCGTGCCTCCTGCCAGTGGCTGCCCTGGGATGGCAGAGCCACTTGCCAGCCAAGGCCACGGGGCAGTCTGTCAGGATGGCACTTGCTTGACCTTCTCTGCCCCCAGCAGCAATTGCTTACAGCCCTGTCTCCCATGGCTGGGTTTGGTTTTGTTTTCCCCCCTTTTTTCTCTTTAACCCTCTCCTTGGCCACCTGACACAGGGCTGGGGTCAGTCAGTTGTGCCACTCACTGTGTTGGGCAGGACCACGAGCACACCAGGCAGAGGCTTGTCTGCAGTGCCAGAGCTGGGGCTCTGTACCACGTAGGCGAATCCGACCTTCCCATCGTTCCGCAGGGTGACCTTGGCTCTGGTGACTTGGTTAAAGAGCTGAAGAGAGGACAGAGGAGTGGGAAGTTACAGACGCAGGCCTGCTGCTGGGAATCCCCTTCCTCTTTCATGGGGTTGAAAGCAGACACACCACAGGAGCAGGGACCGGGAACAAGCTACGGGCACTTGGGAACGTGGGGAACCCCCAGGCACAGGGACCTGCACAGGAACAGAGTTCTGGCAGCACGCAGAGGGACAGGAACAACCATGGGAGGGCCAGTAAGAAATGAAGCAGGGGACACGGGCCCTCTGCACTCTGAGGGGTCACCAACAGCCAGGAGAAACCAAGGAGGTGGCATCGAGGCATTCCAGAAGAAAAGGCTCCTGCATGCAAGTATTGGCAAGCAACACACCAGCAAAAAGGGAGACAGATGGGACACCAAGACAGGGACAGCAGCTGGAAAAACCTGTGGACTTTTAACTGAGAAGTAGGAAAGTGGGAATTATTCTGGGACATTCTCTCCAACTGCAGTGACTGGAAGGCCAACCGGGTTATTTTGTGGATTAAGCAAGAGCATTAAACAAGAGCATCTCGTTGGAGCTCAGGCTTTAGGAGTGGATCAGCAGAGGGATGTCTCAGGGACATGTCCCTCTGGACATCCCCACTGGGATCCTGCTTGCTCCAGGAGGCAGCATTAGGTACCCTGAAGAGAAGGAATTCCCAACGTTTTGGAGGGGGGTGGAGACGGCCATTGCAAAGCAGTCTGGAGGCCAGACATATCCCTCCAAGGTTGTACTTCCAAGCCCCAGAGCCAAGAAAGGAGCTGGGAAGGGGAGGGAGCCCTGGGCCGGGCTGGGCAGCAACCTGCTGGTGATGGTCCCAAGGCAGCAGCTCTGCCAGGAGAAGGGGGTGGTACCTGCAGCCCGCAGTCGATCTCCTCGGCGCTCAGGTGGTAGGTGAGGACCGAAGTCTCCCCCCTCAGCTCCACCTCGTAGGTCAGGCCTCCCTCCACCCGGCACAGCGCCGTGACATGGGCGATGATGTTGGCGTGACCAAAGAAGATGAAGGGCACCTGCTGGCTCTTGCCCGGCTGCAGCACACCGGACACCGGCTGGACATCGAAAACCTGCAGGAGGGGAGGAGGGATCGAGTCGTTGAGCGTGGAAATGGGTGCAGAAGAGCAGCCGTGGCCTGGAGCGAAGTACAACCGTAGCTGGAGGGGCCTATTCCTCAAACACCAGCCAGAAGCATCCTAATCTCATCCTGCCTCCATGCCACTGACCAGTGGGAATGCAGAGAAAGCAGCAAGGAGCAGAGAGCAGTTTCTCTGCTTGCAGAGAGGACCCATCCCAAAGCAGAGGGGCCAAAGGGCTGTGAAAGTGCCTCCACCAGCACTGTGGAGGTGGGACTAGGAGCCCTTCACCAAGGTGCTCACTGCCTCAGGCCACAGAGGTCTGAGAAAGCAGATTTTCCCACCAGCTTTCCTTCCCAGAGGAAACCAGTAGGGGGACCACAGCAGCACCAAACTCGTGGAAAACGCCTATTCCCTGAGCATCCAGCCTGACCACGGCTGGTCAGTGTTATTTCCACAAGGGAAAGTCAAAAGCAGTTTGTCAGATGCCAGGCAAACAGCTTTGGTCTTTGCAAAGCACAAACAGGACACCAGAGCTTCCAGGAGAGGGCAAAGGTGCACATACCCTGTTGGGTACTCCTTGCTGTCGCAGTCTGTTTGGCAGCAGGGGATGGTGGCCCCACTCTGGCCACAGATGCAGCAGCTCTGGAAAGAGCGGAGCAGCCCCATCAGCAGCAGCCTCAGGGCCTCCTCCTTGTCCCAGAGCTGCTTGGAAGGGCTGGGCTTTCTTGCTTGGGGTCTGGGCTGAGCTCCAGTAAACCTTGCCTGGCCCAAATCTCCCTGCTCTTGTGAGAGCAGGCTCTCACCTGCTGAGTCGCCCAGGAGACTATATCTTGGATATCCCTCGGGAGAAAAGCCCTGAGTCCTCCTCAATGATCCGGGTGGTGAGGAAGGTGGCTGGTAAAAAACTGCAGGAAAAATGACACTTATCAGGAGAGAGTGGCAGGGACTGCCTGTCGAAAAATGGAGGGAGCCCACAGAGCAACTCACCAGGCAGAACTCGTGGGCCTAGAGCCCATTTTCTGGAGTTTTTCTCCACAGATGTCCGAGTCAGCCTCTGATGGCTGGCACAGCAGGCATGCTGGAGGGGAGAGAGACAATGGCACCTCTGCGGGGCCAGGGAAACATCCCTGCGGGATCGACCCCTAGGGCTGCTCTGTCCCTGCCTGGCTGGCTGAAGGGCAGAGCTGGAGGCCTTGGGGAGGACGGGACATTGGGGGCACGGGTGTCCCAGCAGGTGTCCCCTGCCCCAGCTGGGCCCTGCTTGCTGAGGAAAGGAGAGTCCCAGCCCTGGGATGGTTGGACAGCTCCTGCCTCCCCGTGCCACCACTCCTGGCCCCACGCTGGCAGCCCTGACAGCAGCTCTGCCAGGCTGCGGGAGGGGTACTTTGCTCTCACCTGGCTCCCTCCCTTTGGGGGCCTCCTCCTCTCTGTCTGATGTGGGACACGTCAGTGGTGGGTCCCTGTCTCACCGTCCCACCGGTGAGTGGAGCTCCCAGCACTGGGTGCTCTAACACGGCTCCTGTCACGGCGACTTCTGGATCTGCGGGATGAATTGGGGGTCCGAGGCTGCTGGTGGGAGTGGTGTTGCCTTTGGGAAGTCCTGGCTGCTGTTTCCCTTGAGTTTCGCCTCCCAGCACTTGGGGCTGGCGTGCAGTTCCTGTTATGGGGACTTCTGGACCGGCCGGATGGATGTGGGGTCTGACGTTGCCGGCGGGAGCGGTTTTGCCTGCGGGATGTCCCTGATGCTTCCTGGCTGGGGATGCGGCTCCCAGCACTCGGTGCTCTCACACGGCTCCTGTCATGGCGACTTCTGGACCGGCCGGATGGATTTGGGGTCAGACGTTGCCGGCGGGAGCGGTTTCTCCTGCGGGATGTCCCTGCTGCTTCCTGGCTGGGGGTGCTGCTCCCAGGACTTGGTGCTCTCACACAGTTTCTGTCATGGGGACTTCTGGACCGAACGTGTGGATTTTGGGCCCAATGTTGCCGGCGGGAGTGGTTTCGGCGGTCAGGCCCCCGACTGTGAGAGCAGCTGCTGTCCTCAGTTTCTGGGAAGCTGCTGTGGGATGACCCCGATGTTCCCTGACTGTCAGGGCTGGAGCTGCTCGTCTCCTGTGAGGGAGATTGTACAGACTGCTCCGATGTTGCCTGTTGGTTGGTATGGAGGTTGCTGGTCTCTGGTGCTGAACATCCAGATGGCGGCAGCTGGGCACTGGTGCTGGGGCTGACGGTCTCCAGTGCTGGAGAACTGGGAGACAGCCCTGGTAACGCCAGGCTGCCTGTGTTGGGGCTGATGGTCTCAGGTTCCCTGGAGCTGTCAGAAGGCTCCAGTCCTGACTGTCTGGCTACACTGACACCAGCAAGCCCTGAGTCATCTCGGGAGGCTGTGAGGGGAAGCAGGAGGGACAAGATCATTCCAGACCTGGGACAAGATAGGCCAGAGCAGTGCGGCTCTGCCAAACCCACCCTGGGCACCCACTGCCAGGCCCAGGGGCACCAGGCCCAGGGTCACCAGGTTTGTTTGTCTCTTACATGTGCCCAGACCAGCACAGCCATCACATTCCCATCTGGTTATCCTGTTTCTCAGGCCAGAACAGTGTCTGTGGGTGCCCTCGGCAGCACAGGAGGAGCACAGGAGCAGTTCCCAGGGCCTGGGGAAGCAAACAGGTTCATGGAGGTGAGGACAAAGTGTCCAAAGCATGGGAGCTTTGAAGCTGAGCTCTTCCCCTGGGTCCTTCTGCTTCAAGCCCTGCAGAGCCCTGGGGTGCAGCTTTGGCAACTTACCCCTCCTCCTCTGCCTCCTGCCTGCCTCCTGGACAAAGGCACTCGCTGGCATCGCAGCGCCTGTGTCTCTCTCCGAACTCAGCAAAAGCATTAATGTCCTCCCGTGCTGCTTGTATTCTGATGGGAAAAGGGCAAACTGATGAGCTCCCTCTGCTGGGGCAGGCCCTGGCACGGCACAGCACTTGCACCCCCTGTGTTGTGAGCCAGGCAGAAGGACACCAACCTGAAGGGGATTCGGATCCCCATGTTGGCTATATCCCTGAGAAATCTGCCACAATTTCTGCAGACGGGGCACCGGAAGGATAAAAGTCCATCATGCAGAGCCAGTCTCTGCAGGAGAAACACAAGCAGCCAGAGTGAGGCCCTGGTGCTACTGAGCCCCTGCTGTGCCCCCTGGGGTGAGGGAACCACTCCTACTTGGATGCAGTCCCTGTGGAACCAGGCGGTTCTGCAGGCCGGGCACACCAGGGTGTTGAAGGTGTTTCTGTCCTCCACAGGCTCCAAGCAGATGAGGCATTGGGTGCCCGGCTCTGGAGTCGCCTCCACTGCCTGCTGTGGGCTGTGTGCGGGGCAGAAGGCCCTGGGGGGAAAAGGGGTGGGTGAGGTGAGAAGTGCTGGGCCCTTCCCTGGTGGTGGTGAGGAGGGGACAGGAGGTACCTGTACGGTGCCACGAACTGGGTGACACAGCCTCCCTGCTTGGCACAGGGCAGGTGGAAGCTCAGGTTACAGTGTCTTGCCCAGCAGGGGATGGTGGCCCCTCTCTGGCCACAGATGCAGCAGTTCTGGAAAGAGCAGAGCAGCCCCATCAGCAGCAGCCTCAGGGCCTCCTCCTTGTCCCAGAGCTGCTTGGAAGGGCTGGGCTTTCTTGCTCGGGGTCTGGGCTGAGCTCCAGCAAACCTTGCCTGGCCCAAATCTCCCTGCTCTTGCCAGGCTCTCACCTGCTGAGCCGCCTGGGAGACTATATCTGGGATCTCCCTTTCGTGAATATTCCAGAATTCTAGTCGCTGAACCGGGCGGTCAGGAGAGTTGCTGACAAAAAACTGCAGGAAAAGGACACTCACTGATGAGGAGAGAGTGACAGGGACTGCCTGTCAAAAAGTGGAGGGAGCCTGCAGAGGAACTCACCAGGCAGAACTTGTGGACACAGAGCCCAAGTACGAAACTTCTTTGTCCGCAGATGACCGGGTCAGCCTCTGATCGCTGACACAGCACGCAGGCTGGAGGAGAGAGAGACAATGGCCCCGGGCATGGCACCTCTGCTGCCCACCCTGACAGCCCCTCTGCCAGGCTGCCGGAGGGGCACTTTGCTCTCACCTGGCTCCCTCTGTTCAGGGGCTTCCTGCCTCTCTTCGGGGGCTTGCTCCCTCTCTTCGGGGGCTTGCTCCCTCTCTTCGGGGGCTTGCTCCCTCTCTTCAGGGGCGTGCTCCCTCTCTTCAGGGGCTTGCTCCCTCTCTTCGGGGGCTTGCTCCCTCTCTTCAGGGGCTTGCTCCCTCTCTTCGGGGGCTTGCTCCCTCTCTTCGGGGGCTTGCTCCCTCTCTTCGGGGGCTTGCTCCCTCTCTTCAGGGGCTTGCTCCCTCTCTTCGGGGGCTTGCTCCCTCTCTTCAGGAGCTTGCTCCCTCTCTTCGGGGGCTTGCTCCTCTCTCTCTTCAGGGGCGTCCTGCCTCTCCTCGGCGGCCTGCTCGTCTCTGTCCGCCATGGTGACTCTCAGCAGGACGTCTCTCTTTGGAACACCAAGGTCTCTTCCAAGATGCTCCTTCACTCGTTCTGAGTCAGGAAACACTGACACTGGGCCCGAGCCCAGAGTCCGGTTTTGTGCCCTTGGCCCCACAGGTCACAGTGGCCACTGTGACATCAGCACCCTGCACCTGAAATATGGGCAGGGATGGCCTCAACCCCCCCCCCAGTGTGAGGTGGCCCCTTGGCAACCGAGGTTCCGAGGCGGGTCCCGAGCCCTCGGTAACCACAGAGTCGGGGCGGCTGCTGCTGCAGCAAGCGCAGGGTCAAATGCCAGGCCCTGGGGCAGCCACCCAGGACTGTTGGATGAAAAGTGCTCTTCAGGCAGTGCCACTCCAGGGCTCCAGCCCTGGCCAAGGCAAATCTCTGCTCCTGCCCCTGGCACAGGGAACACTGCCAGCACATCAGGGACGCTGATTCCCCAGCAGAGGTGCCTGAGGGCTGCAGGAAAGCCGACATCACTCCAGTCTTCAAAAAGGGCAGCAAGATGGACCCAGGAAATGACAGGTCAAATACAGTCACCTCCATCCCCAGAAAGGGGACAGAACAGCTCATGCTGCATGTCATCTCTAAGCCTGTGGAATAAAAGGAAGGGAAAATCATGCTTGACAGTCTCCTAGCCTTCTGTGCTGGAGTGACTGGCTGGGTAGGTGAGAGGAGAGCAGTGCCTGTTGTCTGCCGTGACTTCAGCAAGGCTTTTGACCCTGCTTCCCAGAACACCCTCACAGGCAGCTCAGGAAGTGTGGCTTAGATGAGTGGACACTGAGGGGGTTGAGGCCTGGCTGAATGGCAGAGCTCAGAGGGTTGTGAGCGCGGCGCTCAGCGCTGGGGCCAGCCTCGTTTGACCGGTTGCCCGGTGACCTGGCAGAAGGGACGGAGAGCACCCTCAGCACGTTTGCTGATGATATGGGACTGGGAGGAGTGGCTGAGGCACCACAAGGCTCTGCTGCCGTCCAGCGAGTCCTGGGCAGGCTCAAGCGTTGGGCGCAGAGGCACCTAATCATGCTGCACAAAGGCAACCATTGGGTCCTGCTCCTGGGAAGGAGTAACCCCGTGCTCCAGAACTGCTGCGCTCAGCTGCTTTCCTGCTCCCTCAGGGCTCCATGGCAGCACAGACAGGCAGTTAGAGCAAACTCCCTGGTGACCTAAGAACTTCTTGCACTTCTGGAAACAGAATCCATTTTCAAACACGCAACTGGAGAGGCCAATGGTACTCTATTTGAACAATAACATAAGGAATAATTTGCTTCCTGTCTAACAAGATGACAACTTAGAAATTAAGAAACTTCAGGTGGAAGTGTGGAAAAGGAAAAGAAACAGCTTTTTATTAACAAAATCTAAATAAACAACAAATGGTGCAATCAAAAACTTTCAGAACAAACACAAACAAAGTCCCAATTCCCCAGGTGTGCTGGGAGAAACCTGTGGCAATCCAGGGAGGGGGGAGAGAAGGCAGGACTGTCCTGGCAGTTCAACAGCTGCTCACAGCCAGCAAAGAAGAAGTCCCTTTTTCCCCACAGGCAGTCTTGAAAGCAGAATGCCTCGCTCTGAGATGGGTCGGTCTCTCTCTCTCAGTCGTTCTCCACAAGGTGTCCCGTGGGGAGAAAAACTTCCCCTCAGGAAAAGGGAAAGAGGTGGTCAAAAACCAGGTCCCGGATCAAACCCAAAAGGACTCCCTCAGCTCTCCCTGCGGCCACAGACTGCCCCGGGAGATCTCCCTCTCTCCCCGCTCCTGCATGTGCGGCCCCGCTGTGCCCCCACCCCGTCCCCAACAACAGGGGGAAGTGCCGGATTCTGCCCTGGGATGGGGCAACCCCGCATGGACGGACAGACTGGGAAGGAGAGGTTGGAAAGCAGTGCCAGGAAAGGGCCCTGGTGGGTGGCCAGTTGGCCCTGAGTCAGCAGTGCCCTGGCAGCCAGGAGGGCCAAGCCTGTGCAGGGGGCATCAGGCCCAGCATGACCGGGCCAGGGAGGGGATTGTCCTGCTCTGCTCTGCCCTGGGGCGGCCTCACCTGCACCACTGGGGCAGTCTGGGGGGACACAATGGAAGGGAGAGATTGAGCCATTAGACAGTGTCCAAAGGAGGGCAAGGAAGATGGGGAAGGGCCTTGGGGGGAAGGCGTGGGAGGACACTGAGGGCACTTGGTGTGTTCAGCTGGAGAAGAGGAGACTGAGGGGAGACCTCACTGCAGGTCCAACTTCCTGGGGAGGGGCAGAGGAGGGGCAGGCTCTGAGCTGTGCTCTGTGGGGACCAGGGACAGGACTGAGGGAATGGCCTGGAGTTCTGTCAGGGGAGGGTTCGGTTGGATCTTAGAAAAGGATTCTTCCCCCAGGGGGTGGTTGGGCACTGAACAGGCTCCCCAGGGCAGTGGGCACAGCACCAAGGCTGACAGAGCTCAAGAAGTGTTTGGATGATCCTCTCAGGCTCATGGTGTGACCCTTGGGGATGGTCCTGTGCAGGGCTAAGGGTTGGGCTGGATGATCCTTGTGGATCCCTTCCAACTCAGCATATTCTGTGATTCTCTGATTATCAACCCTGTGTTCAGCACAAAGCCAAAACACAGCCCTGCACTGGCCATGGGGAAGAAATTTAACTGTACTCCCCCTGAAACCAGCACAGCCTTTAGGGGCTCTCACAGAAACATCCCACAGTCCATTTGCCACCTGGAACCAGTGACTCTGAGTTCCTGCTTCCCCAGCCCCAGGGATGGTCTCCTTGCCTGCTCATTCCTCCACACTCTCTTCTCAGTGAGGGTATCTTAACCAGACAAGCCCCTGGGAATAATTTACTTGTAAGTCTTCAATTCTTTTGTGGTTAATTAGACAGATCTCAGAAGTGCATTCAAAGTGAATATCTTGTATTAATAAAACCATTAAAAAAGATGTCTTTTTTTGTGTCCTGTTTACTTTTTTCCTGTTTTAACATTGATATCAGCAATCTCCAGTTGATATTGATCCTGGGTACCTCCTAATTCAGTCTGAATACATAAGAAAATCAACACCCTTTATGTCTGACAATCTATCAGACTTTATCCCTATCCCCACCCCACCATTCCCTCCTCAAAGCCCTGGCACTCAAAGCAACCTTGGGCAAATCTGAGCTTCCTCCACTCAAGGCTGGACCTGCAGGTTTCAGCTCCTTGGCACCAACTCCCACCCGCTTGGCTTGGAGAAAGAGCTGCCCGAGACACAGAGGGATGTTCATTTATTGCCAGCAAACAAAACCAGAGGAAGGCACAGCTCAATAAAACCCAGAAGTCCTTCCCCTGCTGTATATTAGGTCCACACTGCCTTCACTGAAGTCCACTTTGCACAGTAGATAGTCTTAGACCAATGGCAAACACCTCCTGTGTCAAGCACAGAGCCCAAGATCCCCCAAACACTCCCTGCCCCCGATTCTGTCCATATTTGCCCTTTGCACACAGGGAGTCACACACTGAAGTCACAAGATCCCTCAGTCCACAGAGGGAGGAAAAGAGAAAGTGAAAGAATTTCTGTGTTGTGCAGAGCTAAATCTGCACTCATCCCAGTATTCTGGGCTTACAGGACCTTTATCAAACACCTTCTGCAGCACCTGTTCACTGGGCAAACATCTGTGGGGATGGCCAGGCCCAAGGAGTGGTGGGCAATGGAGTTCCAGCCACTGGTGTTCCCAGGGCTCAGCACTGGGCTCAGGGCACTTCAATCTCTTTCTCAAGGATCTGCACAAGGGGATGGAGTGCAGCCTCAGGCAGTTCCCAGGGGACACCAAGCTGGGGGGAGTGTTGATGTGCTGGAGGGCAGGAAGGCTCTGCACAGGGATCTGGACAGGCTGGATCCATGGGCCCAGGCCACTTGGAGGAGGTTCAACAAGGCCAAGTGCCGGGTCCTACCCTGGGGTCACAACCAGCCCAAATCCCTGACCATGCCCTGCAACTGGTCCCCACAGCCTGTGCTGTGTCCTTAATGCCTCCATTTCCAAGGACTCTGTGGGACAAGGGAGCTCCGTGTTCTGGGTACGGAGGGAGCTCCAAGTGCCACTGGAGTGGGAACCACAACTCCTCAGGTTTGTGTTCTTTGGGAGGTCTGGAACTGGTGAGATTTAGAGCCACAGAAAGATTTCTATTCCTGGCCAATATAAAAAAAATGTAAAGATGATACATGTTAATAAACATCAAAACTCTTCCCTCAGCTCTGTGCGATGTCCCGGCAGCATCTGACGTGTCACCAGTTCACAAGGGATTTCCATACAGGAAGAGTTTTAGACACAGGCATAAGAAAAGGTCATTCTATGATAGATATAAACACAGTTAAGATGTTGACTAATGTGCTATTTAATCTTCTGAAAGACTGGGAAACTCCCTGAAGCTGTTGGGACACTGCAGGGCCTCATGGAACCAAGGATCCCTGGGACACCGCATGACGAAAAAGGGAAAAGAACACAGAGGTGGAAAATGTCGTGGTTTCACGAGTTTTAGTATTTTAGGCCGTTTTTCCAACACTGTTTTGGAGGGACTGTCTCTTTAAGAAGGAATGCCTGCCCCACACTGGGGCTGGGCAGGGAGGGGAAAAAAGACAGAAAACGCCAGGCAGCAAATGGAACTTTCTCCTCCCTGGACCCCGGGGGCTGGTGCCTGGAGAGTCCCTGCGGCGCCGTCCTGCCCCGGGGCCCTGCTGCTGCCGCCCCGAGAGCTGAGCTCGCTCAGCACCACGGCCGGGGAGAGCCCCAGAGTGACCCTGAGCCCAGGAGTGACCCGGGATCGCTGCCGCTGCCCGGACACCGCAAGAGCCACAGGGACCCTGCTGGGGTGACACCGGCCCCGGACCCTGTGCAGTGACCCCGGACCTGCTGCAGTGACCCCGGACCTGCTGCAGTGACACCGGACCCTTGAATCCGAAAAATCGGTCTGAGAAACTGCTCAGAGACTTTTTCTTTTTATCTTTAAGCAGCAAGGTATTTGTTTATTCAACGCTGGGAGCAAGCCAGCTCGCGCTGGACAAACTTGCTCGAAGGCTTCACACAAAATCAGCATTTTTAGACAATCTTCAGCTGGGATTAAATGCATATTCAGGTGATTACAACATCTGTCTATGCATATTAATAACAGGCGGAGTACAGGTGGAGCTCAGGCGGGGCTTGGGGCGGTGCTTCTCTTGGCCCTCAGTTTTGGTGGGTCTGGGGGCTTCAACTCATCTTCCTCAGCTTGACCTTCCTTCTCTTCCATTGTTCCTGACCCGCTCACTGAAGCTTGGAAGAAGCCCTGGCTCCAGGCCTATTTCTCCTATTCAAATGTCTACCTGATCCTGCTGTATTTCTAATTCCTTGCTTCTAGGCCTATGACATGTTCTTGTACTATTCTCTGAAGCTTTGGTCCAGGAAGTAGAACAGAAGGAGCACAGATCGTTTGGGATGTTGGCAGCTTGTTAGCAGGCCCAAAGTTCTTAGTTAACTCTTTTGGGCCTAACCTCCTGTTTCACCAGGGCCCACCAAAACCTCGCAAAGCCTCCCCAGGACATCCTAAAACCCCTCAAAGCCCCCCAGGACCCCCAAATTCCCCCTAAAACACCCCTAAAACAGTCCCAAATCCCTTCAAAGCCCCCCAGGACCCCCCAAACCCTCCCCAGGACCCCCAATTTCCCCCTAAAACACACCCAGAATCCCCCAAATCCCTTCAAAGCCCCCCCAGGACCCCCCAAACCCTCCCCAGGACCCCCCAATTCCCCCTCAAACACCTCCAGGACCCCCAAATTTCCCCTAAAAACGCCCCCAGGACCCCCAAATTCCCCCTAAAAACACCTCAAAGCCACCCCAAGACCCCCAAATTCCCCCTAAAACACCCCCAGGATGCCCCAAACCCTCCCCAGGATCCCCCAAATTCCCTCAAAGGCCCCCCCGGATGCCCCAAACCCTCCCCAGGACCCCCAAATTCCCCCTAAAAACACCCCCAGAACCCCCCAAAACCCCTCAAAGCCTCCCCAGGACCCCCCAATTCCCCCTAAAACACCCCGAGGACTCCCAAATTCCTCCTCAAAGCCCCCCCAAGACCCCCAAATTCATCCTAAAACACATCCAAAACCCCCTAAAACCCCTCAAAGCCCCCCAGGGCCCCCCAAAAACCTCTCAAAGCCCCCCAGGACCCCCCAAACCCTCCCCAGGACCCCCAAATTCTCCCTAAAAACACCCCCGGGAACCCTCAAAACCCCTCAAACCCCCCCAAGACCCACAAAAACCCCTCAAAGCCACCCCAGGACCCCCAAATTCCCCCTAAAACACCCCCAGGGCCTCCCAAAAACCCCTCAAAGCCCCCCCCAGGTTGCCCCGAACTCTCCCCAGGACCCCCAAATTCCCCCTAACCCCCCCCCCAGGACCCCTCAAAACCCCAGAAAGTCTCCCCAGGACCCCCAAATTCATCCTAAAACACCCCCAGGATCCCCAAAAACCCCTCAAAGCCTCCCCAGTGAATCCGAAAAATCGGTCTGAGAAACTGCTCAGAGACTTTTTCTTTTTATCTTTAAGCAGCAAGGTATTTGTTTATTCAACGTTGGGAGCAAGCCAGCTCGCGCTGGACAAACTTGCTCGAAGGCTTCACACAAAATCAGCATTTTTAGACAATCTTCAGCTGGGATTAAATGCATATTCAGGTGATTACAACATCTGTCTATGCATATTAATAACAGGCGGAGTACAGGTGGAGCTCAGGCGGGGCTTGGGGCGGTGCTTCTCTTGGCCCTCAGTTTTGGTGGGTCTGGGGGCTTCAACTCATCTTCCTCAGCTTGACCTTCCTTCTCTTCCATTGTTCCTGACCCGCTCACTGAAGCTTGGAAGAAGCCCTGGCTCCAGGCCTATTTCTCCTATTCAAATGTCTACCTGATCCTGCTGTATTTCTAATTCCTTGCTTCTAGGCCTATGACATGTTCTTGTACTATTCTCTGAAGCTTTGGTCCAGGAAGTAGAACAGAAGGAGCACAGATCGTTTGGGATGTTGGCAGCTTGTTAGCAGGCCCAAAGTTCTTAGTTAACTCTTTTGGGCCTAACCTCCTGTTTCACCAGGGCCCACCAAAACCTCGCAAAGCCTCCCCAGGACATCCTAAAACCCCTCAAAGCCCCCCAGGACCCCCAAATTCCCCTAAAACAGCCCCAAATCCCTTCAAAGCCTTCGCCCTCTTTCCTTCCAGCAGCTTGGAGGTGCAGGTTCCCTACTGTTGAGTCTGCCGTGTTGGGGAGCGAGGCCTGGTAGGGCCTTGTCGACCTTGGGAGGCGGAAGTTGCCGGCGATTGTCCCGGAGCGACTCTCGGTCGTCCCAAGGAGAGTGGTGGGATATTTTCTTTGCTAACTCTTAGTTACTAGATCTTGAGCTACTGATTGGGATATATATATATACATATCTTTTATTTTGGTTTTGTTCCCTTTCCCTTCCCCCTTCCCCTTCCCTTGTGAAATTCTATATATTTAAATTGTATATATTTCAACTGTAACATAAGTGTAAATATATTTATATATATCACTTTAGCTGTCTCTCTCGTTTCAGGTTTTCTTAGTTGGTTGTTTTTTCTCCCTCTTCTCCCTGAGGGTTGGGGGGGGGGGGGGAAACGGGACTTCTGGTGGTAAGGTTTGGAGACTTGGCAGGGAGCCAGCTTCAAACCACATCACCTTATCTGGTGTTTCTGCCCGGTTTATCTCTGGTTATCTCCGGTTTGTTTTGGTTTTGCCACAGTTGTTTGGGAACAAGTCTGGGAAGGGAGCCAAGTTGGTGCAAACACTGCCCATTGTTTGGGAACACTACCGGGAGACTTGCCAAGAACCTACTGTTATATAATATCGCTTTGTTTGGGAACAAAGAGAGAAAAATATATAAACATGGCCTTTTTATTCATTTTCTTGGTTATTTTGGCCGTTTTTATATATGCTGCTGGGTATCCCGTGAGAACTGACCCAAAAGGCATCTACCAATATCTGCCTTTCCTTAATTATGACATCAAAGGCCTAGTGGCTGAGGTCCCTGGAATCAAAATTGGCCCCAACCCTTACATAAATTGTTTGGCAACAGTTATACTATTCCTAAAAGCCATGGAAGTGGTGTTTAACATTGGAAAGGTGGTGTGGTACTGCTTTTCTTGTTGCAGGAAACGCCAAAACTCAAAGGGATTTGCTGGAACTTTGGGAAGGGCCTTGAGAAAACCAGTCCCTGGATGGCAAGGAATCTGGGTCAACTTTGGTAAATTGGTAGGGCGCGTGACACCTCCCATTAGTTGGGATTTCACACCAGAGCAGGTGTTTGATCCTCATGAGGTGGCACATCGTCTGGCAGAAGGGTGTTTATCTTACGAGGACCCAAATATGCAGTTTTTTGCTTTGTACTGGGGCCTGGCGAGTGCCTATCGAGCTGCTGTGGACTATGCTCAGAAGACTAAGGCTGAGGCGGAAACTCAAACCCTGCCACCTGAGACCAATGCCACCTCTACTACATGCACTGAAAGCGGAACCCAGACTACACCACCTGAGATACCTCTCGCCCCTGTAGTGAAAAGGAAGTCATGGGTATCGGCGCCCAAAACTTTAAGCCTACGACCAGATGGAGAGCAAAACAGATCAGAAGATAACGGAGAGGGGACTGATACTGATGCCAGTGCCAGAACTCCACCTCCACGAGCAGCACCATCCCCAAAAATGGAAACTACAGAGTTGCGGTCAATGACCCCATCAGAACTACGGGACTTACAAAGAGATTACACTCGTCGGCCTGGTGAGCGAATTCTATCGTGGTTGCTCCGATGCCGAGACCGTGGGGCTAGAGGTCACATACTGTCAACTACTGAAGCAGAACAACTAGCTTCCATCTCCGGAGACGGTGAACTTGATCGCTTAATTGCAGAGGAGAAACCCGACCTCAGTCTTTGGGCGCAACTTAAGTGTGAGACAAAGGTTTCCATTTAAAGACTATTTACCGTGCCCCGTGAGGAAGTGGACCAAGACAGAAGACGCCATCCAGTACCTAAGAGAATTGGCATTGCTGGAACTTATGTATGATGAGCCTCAATACGATCCCGTCACTGATGACCCAGAGGTTACCGTTTGCACAATGCCCATGTGGAAGAAGATAATCCAGGGTGCTCCTGCATCATATGTCCATATCTTGGCAGGAGTAATGCTTCCAAACATGCCAGAAACACCGGTGAGCATGCTGTGTACGGTTCTGCGACATCTAAAAGAAACAGTAGAATCTAGAAATGAGTTTTCTAGAGACTATTCTGATTCTAGTTACAGACGAAGACCTGAGAGAAATGAGCCTTACGGGCGCTCTGATTATGAAGATGACTACAGAGACCACAGGGACAGACGCTACAGAGATAGATCAGCAGACCGGTCTCGACCACAATCTCGATCTTGGTCCCGGTCCCGCTCACGATCTCCTTCCGTCACACGCAGAAGGAGCGAAAACCCTAAGCGCAGATCTAAGCCCAGTGAGCTGTGGTCCTATCTGCGCGCCCATGGAGCAAACATGAGGAAGTGGGATGGTGAACCTACTTGCAGACTTGAGGCCAGAGTGAGAGAACTAAAACGCAAGGAAGCCGATAAGAAAGTTGTCTACGTAGTAGATGCAGATTTCTTTGAAAGAGAACTGAGATCTCCCAGACGCAGGGGGTCTGGAGTCCGCTTCCAGGATGACAAGAAAGCCTCTGAAAAGCCGAAGCAAAGATCCAATGGTGAATGCTCCGACCAGAACCAATAGAGGGGCCCTGCCTTCTGCCAGGAGAAGGAGAGGGATGAGAAAGATAACAGAGTTTACTGGACTGTGTGGGTTCGATGGCCTGGCACATCGGATCCTCAGAGATACCAAGCTTTAATAGATACCGGCGCACAGTGTACGTTAATGCCCTCAGGACATGTGAGCACAGAGACTGTTTCAATTTCTGGGGTGACAGGAGGGTCTCAAGAGCTGTCGGTGGTAGAGGTTGAAATAAGCCTGACAGGAGACCAATGGGAAAAACATTCCATTGTGACAGGGCCAGAAGCCCCTTGCATTCTTGGCATGGATTACCTCAGGAGAGGATACTTCAAAGACCCAAAGGGGTACCGATGGGCTTTTGGTATAGCCGCGGTGACTGAAGAGGAATCCAAACGATTATCTGCCCTGCCCGGCCTCTCAGAAGATCCTTCTGTTGTAGGATTACTGCAAGTTGAGGACCAGCGAGTGCCAACAGCCACTAAGACAGTGCATAGGCGACAGTACCGGACGAATCGAGACGCTGTGATCCCCATCCATAAGATGATCCGCAAGTTGGAAAGCCAAGGGGTGGTTAGTAGAACACACTCACCCTTCAATAGCCCCATTTGGCCTGTACGTAAGTCAGATGGCGAATGGAGACTGACGGTGGACTATCGTGGCTTGAATGAAGTCACGCCACCATTGAGTGCTGCTGTACCAGACATGTTGGAGCTCCAGTACGAGCTGGAGTCCAAGACAGCGAAGTGGTATGCTACCATCGACATCGCCTGAGGTTTGGGGGGGGGACGACTTCTGGTGGTAAGGTTTGGAGACTTGGCAGGGAGCCAGCTTCAAACCACATCACAACCTGTGCTGTGAGTTCCTCAGTTCCAGGTTGTGCTTTGAGAAGTGCATCGGCATCTGGAGATTCACGGACTATTACTACTGCCCTGACTGCAGCCGCCTGTGCGTACATCTCCCGGCATAACTACAGGCACCTAGCCCAGCTTTATGCTGTTCCAGGTCCCCACAGGCCCCCGCTGGGGCTGGGGGCCAAAGCCCCCCTGTGGGGCTCTGAGCCCCTTCCTCGTGGCTCTACAACATGGCCACCTCTCCTCAACAACCAAACTACAACTCTTCTCTTCCGGTCTGGTTGTGGTATGTTTACATTTCTTTGCAGGAGCGCCCATTGGACAGAACTTCAAAACTTCCAGGGGTTTCCACCCCTTGGGTTTCCACCCGCAGAACAGGAGGCAGTACATCGCCTGCTTGCTGGGCAGGTGGGTGCAGCACAGCTTTGAAGCTGTCCCCAAAGGCTGCCGAGGGGGAAACCATCAGCATTTGCTGGAGAAAATAGAGATGAGTGGGAGCGGTTCCAGGCATGGAAGAGGATTTACGAACCCTGAATGAACTTTTATTACTGGAATGGACACTATTCACCTGGAAAGACACTCATCTGGACTGGACTGTTCACCCCAGTTATACCCAGTTATCCCCGGTTTATTGTTATGTTGTTCTAATGATGTTTGTACCCCTAGTTGTTGTTTCAAAAATCATATCCTCCGTGTTGTCTTCTCCCCTCACAGTTTTCCTGCCTTTTCCCTGCATTCCCGCCCCTCTGCCTGCGATTGGTTGCAGTTGGTGCAGTGCAGAAGGAGCCCTCATTGGTCCTTTCCCCTGGATACCCAGAGTTACCACCCATCCTCACCCTGATATCCAATCCCTGTTTTCCCTGAGTTGTCTCCTCCCCTAGCTTGAGCCCACCTCCTAATCCTACCCTATTTAAGTCCCTGTACTCCTGAATAAATGTGGCATTGCTCCTTCACCCTCAACTGTGTCCTGACCCTTTCTGCAGTGCCCCGTCCCACTCCTCTACCCCACCGAGCCGTGGCAAGTGACGCCCAACGTGGAGCACAGTTAAGGGCTCTCACATTGAGAGAACTCCTGTGCCTGCACTTGGGCTCAAGCGTCTTCAGGAGAGAGGATCGCTCCGCCGGCTCTCTTCAACCCAGCGGACAGCTGTGAGCTGCTGACAAGCTGCACGAGCTGCGCACCACACAGGTGAGCGGTTGAAGACATCCTAACACCCTACCCCACACCCTCACCCCAACTATAGAAAATAGAAAAGGGAGAGAGAACACCGAGAGCAAGTGAGAAATCCGAATAACATCATGGGACTCACGCTCTCAACCTCCCAGAAATTTGTCTACAGACGCCTCAAAGATTTTATTATTGAGCACGGTCACCCGATTGACAAAAAATCAGCGAAGGCTCTCGCCAGATGGCTGGACCGCCACGGACATAAAGTAAATGACAATACCACCGTAGAAAACTGGCAGGCCCTCGGATATCTGCTCTGGCGAGAGAATGATAAGGGTGACCGGTTCGCAAAAGAGGCTTTAATTGTTTGGAGACTAGTTCTGATGGTGCTACAGCACCAAATGATGAACAAGAACATCGGTCTCTTGCAAGAAAACACCGAAACCGGTGACTTAGCTACTAACCATCCCAGACAAGACTTAGAAAGACAAGACAGAGACCTATGGGCACAAGATGGAGGGAGGGAGAAGAGGAAGACGGTCACACAAAATGGCGGGGGGGAGGAGAAAGAGAACATGCGGCGAACACGAAATGGCGTCGAGGAGGAGGGACCCCGGGACAGCCCAAGAAGGGGAGGAGGAAGACAGAGCAAAAGGGGGTGGGCTCCTTCAGCTCCACCTTATGAGCCACCCCCACCTCCACCTGACTATGTCAGAGACTCCTCCCCTGAAAAGACTGTCGAAAGAGGGAGGCGGGCCCCTGTAATATCACCATCGAGGCCGCCTCCGCCAATACCCCCTCAAGCAAGAAAGCCCTCCCCCGACAGATCACCGCGCACACCCCCTTCCGTCAGCCCCGCCTCTTCTCCAGAGACGTCACCCTCCCGAGAAAGCAAACAGGAAGCGGTGGGCGGGGCAAGGGCGAAGGTCAGAAAGCATTTCCGCCAATATGGCCACACCCATGAAACATCAGACACCGAGGCCTACCCCACCTACCGCTACCCAACCCGAGACCATGACCGAAGTCCGCACTCCCCGGAAAGGCCACACACAGCACCCGACATCTGGAAGGCCTTCCGAGAGGAAGCTGCAGGCGCTCGGGATGTCGAATTTCTCCGAGCATTCCCGGTCTATTACGATGAGGGCCGAGCACCTGAGTGGAGGCCCATTTCATATCCTATGTTAAAGGATATCAAAAAAGCTATAGTAGAACATGGATTAGGCGCTCCATTCACAATAGGATTACTCGAGTCTTTCTTTCTAGCTTATACGTTAATTCCATTTGACATCAGGGCGGTCATTGGGGGACTGTTAACCACCGTGCAATCTTCAGTGTTCGAAGCAGAATGGAGGAAAAAGATCATAACCTATGTAAACGATAAAATGGAGAGAAAGGGGATTCCTCCCCGACAAGCCATAGACATGCTTTATGGTGAGGGAGACTACTCCAGCAGAGGGGACCAAGCAAGATTAGACCCCAAAATATTAGACATGAGTAAGGAATTGGCATTAGAGGCCGTGAAGAAGGTAGTCGACGCGTATGTGCCGACCCCTTCTTTCACTTTAATTAATCAAGGCCCAAAAGAACCCTTTACAGATTTCATTAATCGGCTAAAAGAGGCGATTGCCCGGCAAGTTCCTCAAAAGGAATGCCAAGAAATTTTATTTAACAAATTGGTCGTCGAAAAAGCTAACGAGGACTGCCAAAAAGCGTTGAAGCTTTTAAAAGAACCCATTCTGCTGGAGATGATCGAGGCGTGCAAAAACATCGGATCAAACTCCCATAAAGCATGTCTATTAGCTGCTGCATTTTCGGGTCCTAACCACTGTTTCGAATGCGGAGAAAAAGGGTATTTTAAGAAACATTGCCCTCGCCTTTCAGTGTCTACACCTAACCTCCCCAACACCGTATGTCGTAGGTGTGGAAAAGGGCGACACTGGACTTCCAGTTGTCGTTCCCTCACTAATATAAATGGCGAACCCCTCTCTCCACGCCATTCACCTAAGCTAAAGAAAAGAGTAACATTTTCATCGCTCCCAGACATCAGGCATATCGAAAATGAACCGTCGGGAAACGGGGAGCAGAGCGCTTGGGGGAGCGCGACGACAAAAGTGACCCCCCACTTGCGCTCTGCTCTGCGCATGACATCGCGCCCAACTACCCCATAGCTAAGTGGTCGCTTCCTGAGCCGGTTCCAGTAAAAAATCAATGTAAACCTCTTCCGTGGATAATTCTGTGTGCAATACATCCATCTACACACCTTAGCTCATATGAGCAACTAGCAAGAGTTGTACCATCAACCCCAGTCAGTCCTGACCGGACATACTTAATCGTTTCACATCTTTCGGCCGTGGATAAGGGAATTGTGGTAGTGCCTATGCTCCTGATCAGACTTACCAACAATAACTTAGCGATTGGTCTAACTGTTTATCTCCCCCCTGTGCAGCTAGAAGACCGCTTCCCGGTAGCCAAAACGGTCTCTATGGACAACCTACTGTGCGCGCTGTCAGAAGACGAGGAGCAGAGAAGGGGAGATCAGAAAGAGGTCCTCTGGACCACCACTGTCAAGTCCTGACCCTTTCTGCAGTGCCCTGTCCCACTCCTCTACCCCACCAAGCTGTGGCAAGCATTAGTATTCTAACCTCCTCCTTGCATGTTCCAGGTTCGACTGGCACTCCTACAGTCTGACTACTTCATGAACAATGTCAAAGCTCACGAGTATGTGAAGGACAATGCTGACTGCAAAGATCTCATCATCAGTGCCCTGTCAGAAATCTACGACCTGAACTCATACGGCCAGAGCTCCTCGGCCGACGCCAACCCATTCACCCGGCCGCGCCTGCCCTACGCCATCCTCTTTGCCATCGAGGGCTGGAGCGAGGACGGCACCGCCAGCGCCATCGAGACCTACGACGGCCGCACCGACAAGTGGCTGAACATCCCGTGGGAGCAAGAGAGCCCTGTTGCCTACCACGGCTCAGTGTAGGCTCGGTTTGAAAGGCCACGTCTATGTCATCGGAGGATTTGATGGCACGGATTATTTCAACATTGTGAAGCGGTTCGACCCACTCCAGAAGACGTGGCAGCAGGTGGCACCCGTGCACTCGCAGCGCTGCTACGTCAGCATCACCGTCGTGGACAACTTCATCTACGCCATGGGAGGGTTTGACGGGTACATACAGCTCAACACAGCGGAGCGTTACGACCCAGACACCAACCAGTGGACCCTGATCACCCCCAAGCACGAGCGGAGGAGTGACGCCAAAGCAACCACTCTGAACGGAAAGGTAAACGGACGGGGAGAGGATGGAGAGCTGCAACATGAAGAAAGTTCACATAAACCCTCACTGAATTTGTAACAATTCATGAAATCCTGGACCTACAGATATAAAACAGCATCTACCTCGTGTGGCAGAGATGTGACCAGGAGTGTGAAAACTCTTCTGGAGCTGCTGCCCCCCAACAGCCCACCTGGTGCCCGCCAGCCCTTTTCCTGGCTGTAATGGTTTGAACCAGGTTTTCCCCCAGAGATTAAAAAAAAGGTGGTAGCCCCCAAGGGGTGGTGGCACTTGAGCTTTGAACCAATCTGCGCTCCTGTGAAATATAAACATACCACAACCAGACCGGAAAAGAAGAGTTGTAGTGTGGTAATAGAAGAAGTAACCATGTTGTAGAGCCACGAGGAAGGGGCTCTGAGCCCCTCGGGGCCTCTGGGGCCTCCCAGCCCCTGGCTGGGGGGGAACTGCAAAGACTTGGAACAGTGTTAGACTAGACTAAGTGTCTGTAGTTAAGCCAGAAGACATTTTCTCCAAACTGGGCAGCGGAGACAGAGCAGAAAGCAGAGACGCAGCGTCCAGAGACTGGCAGAGAGCCAGGATAGATAAGACCTGAACCAGAGGAGCAGCAGGAACAACATGCAGCACCGCAGAGAAGACTCCTGGAAGGAGAGCCGAGGAAAAGAGAGTCAGTCAGCAGCTGAGAGACAGAGTTCTGGGGGTAAGAACTGATACCAGACCCCCCCCAACTCCTTTGAGCCCTCTGAGAAAAAGAGGGAGATGGACTCCTATTTTGGAGAAGAGTTTTGGACATGCAGCACTGGAGAGAGAGAGGAGCTGAGAAGCTCAAAAGACGTCCCGGAGCTGGACCGGGACGGCCAGATGGAATGCGGGGGGAGTTGACCTTGGCCCCCCTCGCTGCTGCTGACAAGCCTGGCAGCCTGAGACAGAGCACGGGAGCTCTGGTAGAACTCTTGAGGCAAAGGCTTGCAACTGAATGCTGCCCAAGAAGTTTTGACTCAGGGGTGAATCCCCTGAGGAAGGGACTTTCACGAAGATGCCCCTGCATTTCGTGATATACCTGTGGGGACGCGAGTCTGGTCCCTGTTGGCAGTCCACAGGTGAGGCCTTCGCTTGGACCGAAGGAGAGCCGAGGGGCTTGGAGACCCCCTTGTGTGTATTGAAAAGGGATCCAGCTACAGCAATCCAGTTACTGCTGCATGGAAGACAGAAGAGGAGTTGCAGCCCTAAATGTGGAAGGGATCTGTCCTTCTTTCCCTCCTGGACTTTTACTTGGAGGGGAGAAGAGATCTGATCCATTGTAAATACTATATGTCATGGTAGAGATAGTTGTGATTGTGTGTATAATGTATTATATTTATTTGTACAGTCATTGTAATATATTCCCATTCCCCCACCTTGAGTCTGGTGTGTTTTGTCTGGAAAGAATCATCCCACATTAGATTGAGATGTGGGAGGGGGGATGGAGCTAGGGAATTGGATTTTGGGGTATCTCAAACCATGACACTGGGCTGTAAGCACAGCCACCTGGCGCTTCTCAGAATCAGCAAAGGAGCGTTTGGAGGAGACTGCAGTGGATTGGACAAAAGGAGGACAAGGGGGACAGAGACAGGAGTCAGGGGCAGGAGGGGGGCCCTAGGCTCAGCCCAGACCCCAAGCAAGAAAGCCCAGCCCTTCCAAGCAGCTCTGGGACAAGGAGGAGGCCCTGAGGCTGCTGCTGATGGGGCTGCTCTGCTCTTTCCAGAACTGCTGCATCTGTGGCCAGAGCGGGGCCACCATCCCCTGCTGGGCAAGACACTGTAACCTGAGCTTCCACCTGCCCTGTGCCAAGCAGGGAGGCTGTGTCACCCAGTTCGTGGCACCGTACAGGTACCTCCTGTCCCCTCCTCACCACCACCAGGGAAGGGCCCAGCACTTCTCACCTCACCCACCCCTTTTCCCCCCAGGGCCTTCTGCCCCGCACACAGCCCACAGCAGGCAGTGGAGGCGACTCCAGAGCCGGGCACCCAATGCCTCATCTGCTTGGAGCCTGTGGAGGACAGAAACACCTTCAACACCCTGGTGTGCCCGGCCTGCAGAACCGCCTGGTTCCACAGGGACTGCATCCAAGTAGGAGTGGTTCTGTCACCCCCATGGGCACAGCAGGGGCTCAGCAGCACCAGGGCCTCACTCTGGCTGCTTGTGTTTCTCCTGCAGGGACAGGCTCTGCATGCTGCTCTTTTATCCCTCCAGTGCCTCCACTGCAGAAATGATGACACATTTCTCAGGGATATGATCACCATGGGGATCCGAATCCCCTTCAGGTTGGTGTCCTTCTGCCTGGCTCACAACACAGGGGGTGCAAGTGCTGTGCCGTGCCAGGGCCTGCCCCAGCAGTCCTGGCCCTGCCCTGTTCCGTGAGTCCCGGGTTCAGCTTCCCGCAGGAGCTGGAAATGGCACAGGGGGAAGGCAGGGACACCCTGCACCTGCCCGATGCCGGGGCAGAGGGAGCTCATCAGTTTCCCTTTTCCCATCAGAGCACCATCATGGGAGAGCAATACTGCATTCGCTGAGCTAGAAGAGAGACACAGGCGCTGCGATGCCAGTGAGTGCCTTTGTCCAGGAGGCAGGCAGGAGGCAGAGGAGCAGGGGTAAGTTGCCAAAGTTGCCCCCCAGGGTTCTGCAGGGCTTGAAGCAAAAGGACCCAGCAGAAGAGCTCAGCCAGATAATCCCATACTTTGGACACTTTGTCCTCACCTCCATGAACCCGTTTGCTTCCCCAGGCCCTGGGAACTGCTCCTGTGCTCCTCCTGTGCTGCTGAGGGCACCCACAGACACTGCTCTGGCCTGAGGGACAGCATAGCCAGCTGAGAATGTGATGGTTGTGCTGGTCTCAGGGGAGGTAACAAGGAAAGCACTCTGGTGACCCTGGGTCAGGTGCCACTGGGCCTGGCAGTGGGTGCCCAGGTTGGGTTTGGTGGAGCCTTCTGCTCCAGGAGGGTTGGATGCACTGCTCTGGCCCATCCTGCCCCAGCTCTGGGTTGGCGTTGACATTCCTGCTTCCCCTCACAGCTTCCCAAGATGACTCGGGGCTTGCTGGTGTCAGCGTGGCCAGACAGTCAGGACTGGAGCCTTCTGACAGCTCCAGGGAACCTGAAACCATCAGCCCCAACACAGGCAGCCTGGTGCTACCAGGGCTGTCTCCCAGTTCTCCAGCACTGGAGACCGTCACCCCAGCCCCAGTGCCCAGCTGCCGCCATCTGGATGTTCAGTACCAGAGACCAGCAACCTCCATACCAACCAACAGGCAACATGGGAGCAGTCTGTACAATCTCCCTCACAGGAGATGAGCAGCTCCAGCCCTGACAGTCAGGGAACATCGGGGTCATCCCACAGCAGCTTCCCAGAAACTGAGGACAGCAGCTGCTCCAGCAGTCGGGGGCCTGACCGATGGCAAAACCACCCCCGCCAGCAACGTCGGGCCCAAATTCCACACCTACAGTCCAGAAGTCCCCAGGACAGGAGCCGTGTGCCGGCACCAAGTCCTGGGAGGCGCAGGCACAGGCAGAGACCATCAGGGACATCCCGCAGGCGAAACCGCTCCCGCCTGCAACATCAGACCCCAAATCCATCCGGCCGGTCCAGAAGTGCCCATGACAGGAGCCGTGGCAGAGCACCGAGTGCTGGCAGGAACAGCCACAGCCAGGAAACCTCGAGGACATCCCGCACACAAAATCGCTCCCGCCAACAGCATCAGACCCCAAATCCATCCGGCCGGTCCAGAAGTCGCCGTGACAGGAGCCACGTGAGATCACCAAGGGCTGGGAGGTGCAACAGCAGCCAGGGAGCATCGAGGACATCCCAAAGGCGAAACCAGTCCCGCCAGCAACGGGACTGGTTGATGCAGCCAATCTAGAAGTTGCCGTGAGAGGAGTCACTAGGAAGGACTGGGAGCACTGGGAGGGACTGGGTAACAAAGTCAGTTACCAGATAAAACCAGATAACAAAGAGAACACATAACAAAGATAACCAGATATCTGGAGGGGCGGGCACGGAATGGCATTCCCCGAAATCCCCCCAAAAACTTGAGGAAACTCCCCCAAAAATTGGGGTCACCCCCCCAGCTCCTCTAAAATTTTGAAGCTCCCGTTTCTTTGGGGCAGGTGGACGAGGCCAGGAACGCTGCTAAAATTATTGAAATGTATTGAAATGAACAGTTGGAGTTGCTGAAGAAGGGCTGGAACTGCCCCTCCCTCGAGCCCCACGGTGGGTCCAAATCCCCCCAAAATCCCCCCAAAAACCCCCCAAAAGTGATTTTTGAGCCTGAGACCACCCAAAAAAGTGGGGTTTGACTCCAAAATGAACCCCCGGCGGCGGTGCAGGGGTCCGAGAAGGAGGAAGGAGAGGAAGGGGAGCTGAGAGGGAAGGAGGTCAGTGAGGGGAATTAGAACACTTAGAGCCAAAGCCTTAGAGCAGTGGCCACTTCCGCCATCACCCCCCTCCCGTCTGGACACGTGAGGACACTTAAAGCAAAAATCTCGAACTGGTGGCCGCTTCCACCGCCACCCCGCCCCGCCGAGACACACGGGGACACTTAGACCACAAGCCTTAAAGCAGCGGTCGCTTCTACCGTCACCTCCCTCCCGTCTGGACACGCGAGGACACTTAGACCAAAAGCCTTAAAGTGGCAGCCGTTTCTGCCGTCATCCCTTCCCACCGAGACACACGAGAAAACTTAGAACCAAAGCCTGAAAGTGGCGGCCACTTCCGCTGTCACCCCGCTCCCGCTGAGACATGCAGGGACACTTAGAACCAAAACCTCAAACTGGTGGCCGCTTCCACTGCCACCCCGCCGAGACACGCGGGGACACTTAGACCAAAAGCCTTAAAGCAGCGGCCACTTCCGCCATCCTCCCGCTCCCGCCTAGACACGTGAGGACACTTAGAACAAACGCTGCCCGGCACGCATTTGCTGGGGGGAAGCGGGAGACCTTGACAAAGAGAGACGTTCCTTTTGGACCCTCCCAATTCTTAGCTGGTAACGTAGTTTTAAGTGGTAACTTTCTACGGTGAGGAGTGAATATTTTTTGTGGAAAACCACCCTGTCCACAGTCCCTCCAGTGATATAATCCCAAAAGGGTTGTATTAGGATACCAACTGCACTAAAACCTGAAGGTAACCAACATCCCTCCCTCCTTTCTGGACAACCAGCACTAGTGGAATTGCCTACAGTTGGAGCTGTACCAGTGGTACTTAGTGGTCCCTCAAATTCACTCACTTGGAGAGCAAAGGATGCTAACAAGAAACATAAAATGAGTGCAAGGTGGATCAGCCCTGTATTTTCTCTTGCAGGTGATTATCCTGAGAAAGGTGCTCCAGGACTTTCATGGAAAGCGTTTGGTTTGGACTATGTTTTGCTGTTTTGGTGTTGGGATTGTTAGCAATCACAGTTATGGTATGGGGCGGGGGTCTTCTTGCTATTTCTGAGGGAGTTTTTTGCCTGAATCTTGGTGGTTTGGGTTTTTCTGGGCTGAATCTTGGTGTTTTGGAGGTTTTTATGGACACAGGATACCCAGTGAGTTCTAGAGATGGACTTGGGCATTGGGAACCCCCAAGCCAATGAGCTCAGCCCTTGTTTTCTCCCCCCATCAGGATTTGTCCTTCCCAAAGCTTGGGCGGATGGAGGAGGAGGCTGCAAGGAAGAGGAAGATGCCTTGGGCCCCCCCAGGTAGGTGAGGAGGAAGTCAGTGGCCCTTTGGGTGGGTGTTGTGCTGGCTCTGGCAGCCGAGCATGGCCCCGGCTGCAGGACAACCCCGCTGCCACCGCCGTCCTGCCGGGGCCGGAGTTGGGGGGATGTCCTTGGACTTCCCTGTGGGCCAGAGGCAAATCCCCTCCCTGTCCTTCTTGCTTCCTGCCCCAGGCCCCGAGCTGAGGAGGGAGAGCCTGGAGGACAAATCCCCCCGTCAGAGCCTGGTGGGAGAGGCCGTTTTGAAGGGCTCCACGGTGCAGGAAGGCAGCGGGGAGGAAAAGGGCCGGAGATCCTCCCGCAGGAGGGGCTCCAAAGCTAACCAGGGGGCTCTGAGGAGGAAAGACCCAGCCTGTGCCAGGAAGGCAGCCGGAGCTTGATGGGGAGCTCTGACCTGGTGGAGCCTGAGCAGCCTCCCAGAAGGGAGAAGCCCTTCAGGTGCGTGGAATGTGGGAAGAGCTTCAGTCAGAGCTCCAGCCTCATCCGACACCAGCACCTCCACACTGGGGCACGTCCCTTCACGTGTGGGGAATGTGAGAAGACCTTCAACCAGAGCTCCCACCTGATCCAACACCAGCGCATCCACACTGGGGAAGGGCCCTACGTGTGTAATGATTGTGGGAAGAGCTTCAGTGACAGCTCCAACCTGATCCGACACCAGCGCATCCACAGCGAGGAACGGCCCTACACGTGTGGGGAACGCGGGAAGAGCTTCAGTCACAGCTCCAACCTGATCTGACACCAGCGCATCCACAGTGGGGAACGGCCCTACACGTGTGGGGAACGCGGGAAGAGCTTCAGTGACAGCTCCAACTTGATCCGACACCAGCGCATCCACAGCGAGGAACGGCCCTACACGTGTGGGGAACGCGGGAAGAGCTTCAGTCACAGCTCCAACCTGATCTGACACCAGCGCATCCACAGCGGGGAACGGCCCTACAAGTGTGAGGAGTGTGGGAAGAGCTTCACCCAGAGCTCTACCTTGACCTCACACCAACGGACCCACTGGTAAAGGAAACCCCGATTGCGGGAAGAACTTCAGCTGCTGCTTCCACCCCGAATGAACCCCCGATGCTGAGGCAACCCCTGGAGTCCAGTGACTCCTTTTCCCACTGACCGCCCTCTTCCCACCCCCCACTCACCCGAGAGCTCCTTGCCTGCAGCCAGGGGGGCTCCCAGCACCACCAGTGCCCAGAGAAGTCCCCCAGAAAAGGGGTTGGGGGGGGGTCCTGGATGGGCTCTGAGTGGGTTTAGGGGGTGCTTGAGGGGCTGTGGGGATCCTGGTATGATCCCAGTTCCCCCTGCATGGTCCCAGTTGCTCCCAGTTGCCTCCAGCCTAGACCCTGTCAATCCAAGTATGATCCCAGTCCTCCCCCAGCATGGTCCCAGTCAATCCCAGTTACCCCACTGCAGATCCAGTCACTCCCAGTTGCCCCCTTTATGGTCCAAGTTGCTTCCAGTAGGATCCCAGTATGAGTCCAGTCACCCCCAATATGATCCCAGGATGAGCCCAGCACGGGCCCACCTTTTCCCAGTATGATCCCAGTTGCCGCAGTGTGGTTCCAGTTGCTCCCCTTCACCCCTACTATGACTCCAGTAGCTCCCAGTATGATCCCTGTCACTCCCAGTTTCTCCCAGTATGTCCCAGTTGACCTCAGCATGCTCCCAGTCACTTCCCAGTATGCTCCCAGTCACTCCTGGTCTCTCCCACTACAGCCCAGTTGCCCCCAGTGTTGTCCCACTCACTCCCAATTGCTCCCAGTAGCTTCCAGCATGATCCCAGTTGCTCACAGCCACCCCCAGTCACCCCCAGTGGGGTCCTAGTTGCTCCCAGTATGATCCCAGTCACCTCTCTGGACCTGTTGCAGCACCTCTATGTTCTTCCTAAACTGAGGGGTCCAGAACTGGCCGCAGAACTTGACGGGTGGCCTCCCCAGTGCCGAGTCCAGGGGGACAGTCACTGCTGTGAGAACGCTTTTGTTGCACGTTTTCACGGCGTTTGTGACAGATCAGATCAAGTGACCTTATGGGGATGGTTCTACCCCTGGCACAGGCGGTGCAAGCCCAGCACTTGTTACCCGGGATGTGCTGAGGGAGAAAAGCAGCCGAAGGAAAAGGCCTCGGCCTTCATCACCCTCACCTGGGGGGGCTGGGGGTCACCGGACCCCCCAAAACACCCCCCGCCTCCCTCCCCCCCGGGCTGGGGTGGGTTCGTGTTGTAAAGGGAGGATTGAGGGAGGGTTGGGGGGGAGATTTTGGAGTTTCCTACCCCCCGCTCACCCCCCTTCTCCTGCCCCCCCCCCCCCATGTCGTGGTTGGTTCTGTGCCGTGGTGTCCGTGCAGTAAATTTGGGGTGTGTGTCCCCCGATGATGTGTGAGACCCCCCGGAAATGGAGACATCCCCAAAATGGGGGGTTGGGACCCGAAATGGGGGGGCGACCCCCCAAACTGGGAGGGGGGACCTAGAAATAGGGGGGGAAGAAATGGGAGGGAGGGATAAAGTGAAAGGGGGGGACCTCAAAATGGGGTGGAAATCCCCCAAAATGGGGGAGGGGACCCTAAAATGGGGTGGAAAGCCTTCCAAATGGGGAAAGACTCAAAAATGGGGGGGAACCCCAAAATGGGGGGTGACCCCAAAATGGGGTGGAAAGCCCCTAAAATGGGGGGAGAACCCAAAATGGGGGACCCCAAAATGAGGCCTGAGACCCAAAAATGGGGGAGGAGACCCCAAATAGGGGGAGGACCCCAAAAATGGAGCCTGAGACCCCCCAAAAGGGGGAGGGAGACCCCAAAAATGGGGCCTGAGACCCAAAATGGGCGGGAGAGACCCCAAACTGGAGGGTAGGGGGAGAAATGGGGGATGGGGACCCCCCCAAACAAAAGGGGAGGGGTCATAAACTGGGGCTGTCACCCCAAAAAGGTGTGGGGGGAGGAGCCCAAAAAAGGGGGACCCTTAAAGGGGGGACCCCAAAATAAGGGGAGGGACCCCCAAAGTAGGGGGGAGGGGTTGCCTTTCACCCCATAGAGACCCCTTGGCCCCACAGGGATAGTTCTGGGCCCTATAGGGACCCCTTGGCTCTATAGGGACAGTCCTCAGCCCTATAGGGACCTCTTGGCCCCATAGGGACTTATAGGGCTCCTGGGCCCTATAGGGATCCATTGGCCTTGCAGAGACAATCCTGGGCCCCATAGGGACCCTTCAGCCCCATAAGGACAGTCCTGGGCCTTATAGGGACCCCTCAGCTCCATAAGGACAGTCCTGGGCCCTATAGGGACCCCTCAGCTCGAGTTCCCCCCCAGAAATGTTCCAGCGCTCCCCCCCAGCAGCGCAGGCAGGGAGGGCAGCGCAGGCAGGGAGGGCAGTGCAGGCAGGGCTGGCAGTGCAGTCAAGGAGGGCAGTGAAGGCAGGGAGGGAAAAGGCTGTAAAAAAGGGGGTTTTGGGTGCCCCCTCTGGGACACCCATTAACCTCGCCCCGATCCCCATTGACCCCCCAGGACCCCCATCTCCTCCTCAGTTTCCTCCCAGACATCCCAACCCACTCCACCCCCAGACCCCCATTGACTCCTCAGCCCCTCCAAGGATCCGCAGTGACCCCTCTGGGACACCCCCTGCACCCACCTGGGCTCCCCCCGATTCCCCTGGGACCCCCATTTCCCCCTCAGGTTCTCACCCAGGACCCCAGTGGCCCCCCAGGACCTGTCACCTCGCGCTTCTCAGAATCGGCAAAGGAGCATCACGAATAAGGTGATCCGACTGGAGGTGAGAGGGACTTGGGCCTTCCTGGCAGAGCAGGGCAGAGCAAGTCACCATGTGCTCTTAGGGATAGAGTCAGGAAGAGCTGCACCTGACAGACACAGGGGTGCTGTGACCCCAACTTCTGCCTCTGCGCTGGGTTGGCCGGGTGCCCAGGCTCTGCATCCGGAGCCTGTACCACAGCCACCTTGCTGCTGTGCAGGCTTGAAGGCTGTTGTTTGGTTGTGCAGACCAGCATTCGCTCTGGACCCTTTCTGGGATTTTGTTCCTGTGGTTTAGAGGCTGCATTTCAGCAAGCAGGCGAGGCCATTGAAGAGGAGGGCGCTAATTGTCAATGCCACCTGCTCTGGGACACCTCACATTTCTTGTGGTTGTGTTTACATCCCTGGGCCTCTCAAGGGTGCTTTAGCAGCACCATTCCCTGCTGTGGGAGTGCAGAATTGGGCTGATAAGGTTTCTTACTGCAGCAGAATCCTGCCGGGGCAGCCTGTGAGATGAACAGGTCAGGAAAGCTTGAGAGTCCATAAACACTTGTCAAGCCAGGGAGGCCGTGGGGGAAGCAGCTGGCAGAGACAAGGACTTAGAGGCTGTCTCCCAAAACAATGGTCTAAGCAGTGTTTGTTTCTTGTTGCCTCAGGTTTCAGAGACAGAAAACATCCTGGGCATTGTTCACGCTGAAACCATCAAAGTCTCTGTGGAGGTCTACGATGTTAATCTGAGCATCAACATGCCTGAAGGTCAGTGGATGCCTCCCAGACAACACAGTCCGGGTGCATTTTACTACCTTGGCAGGTGGGCAACCAAAGCCCTTGGGAGGGGATGGCATAGCAGGCAAGGGTGGCACAGATCCATAAAGCACAGACCTTGCAAGCTGCATGAAGTAAAGCACTGTCAGGGCACCAACAGCCTTGAGTCTCTCCCTTCTGAACTTGGAAATGTGCAGCTTCATGTGCAGATTGCATTTGGTGCTTTGGAACAACAGTCATCTGAACAGCCAGTTGGCAAGTCCCAAAGGCTCAGTACAGAACATAAAGTAGCTGGATTTGTGCTTGGAAGCAAGGAAATGGAAACCAAGCTCCTTGGCTTCTACCCTGCAGATACTGCAGTGAGAAGAGAAAGGGCAGCCAAGTAGCTAGAGAGCACTTCCGAGAAGGGACACTTGCTGAAGAGGGTTTTGTGCCATCCAAGAACTCCAACTGTGTAGCTTGTGAGCTGGTGTGCTCTGCAGCAGCTCACAAATATTCACCATTTCTTACCTCGCTCTGCGGGTTTTCTGCAGGTCCAGATGGCAGCTTGGAATTTGGAACCATTAATGTCCTTGATAATAAAAAGGAAGTCCTGAGTCTGCAGAACAAAGGCTTATATGACATTGAGTACAGGTGAGTCCAGCTGCCTGGTGCTGAGCTTTTCCTCAGGCTCCCAGGCCTGCGTTCTCCCTCTGTCCATGGCTAGAACCTGTTCCCGTGCTGCTCCCTTTTCTTTTTTTTCTGATCCTATGCGGAGTCCTGGCTGTGCTGGTGGCACCTGTACTTTCAACTGCAGAGGTCTTCATTCTTTCCCTTTCTCCACAGTTTCAAGCTGACCACTGGAAGTGCCAAGAGGGGCCACTTGGAATCTCACTTCACTGTCCGGCCGCAGAGGGCTGTGCTGAAAGCCTCCCGGCCACCTGTGAAAGTTGAGGTCCTCTTCCACCCCACGACTGAAGTGTTTCTCGAGAGCAAACCCATCCTGCTCTGCCAGGTGAGCTGCCTGGGCCCAGCTGTGTTAGCACAGTGTGTCTTGGGAGCATAAGCAGGAGAGGTGTCTTGTGCAAAGCAGGCTTTAGCTGGGGCATCCTCTCTCCTACACACCCAAACAGAGACTTCCAAATCCATTTGGGAGGCTTTGTAAGAGAGCTGGAAATCTGGTTCTAGAAGAGACCTTTAAATAGGGAGGGTGAGCTGCTGGAGACCTGGGCTGGGGTCAGGGGACAGGGGTAGAGGCTGGCCTCTCTGCTGTGTTTACCAGCCCCTCCTCTGCTTGCAGGTCATTGATCTCAAATGGGGTCAAGGAGGCGAGACCGTTTCCACCATCCCAGTGAGGGTGTCGGCGAGAGCTGTGTACAGCAAGTACAGCATCGAGCCTGCCTCGCCCATCGACTTCGGTGCCGTGGTTAAGGGCACCAAGAAGAGCCAGGTCCTAATTGTGGAGAACAAAGGTGCTCTTAACTTCAAAGTCCTCATCCGCAAAGGTAAGAGAAGACCTGCCCCAGCCTTTCTGTCTGAGGAGGCACCACCACACAGCTGGTGTGTGACAGACCTGGGTTATTGTCCATCTGAGTCACTGGTTTGGGAAGAGGGAGGAAAACAACACCTCAGTATCCCCATGTGTGGGCCAAAGCTGGTGACAGAGCTGCTCTGTCCAGGAGCTGCAGCAATGGGTGCTGCAGGCAGCTCTCCGGGGGCCATCAGGAGCAGGAAGGCTTTCCTGCATGGGGAGGGCCAGGGGGACACGCCCACCAGGAGGACAGGTGAGTGGGGGAGGGGGAATTTGGGGGGTCCTGGGGGGGAATTTGGGGGGTCTGGAGGGGGTTTGGGGGGGATTTGGGGACTTTGGAGGGATATGGGGGGGTAAAAAGGGGGTTTGGGGGGGAATTGGGGGGATTTGGGGGCATTTAGGGGGGAACCGGGGGGGATTTGGGGGGTCCTGGGAGGGAATTGGGGGGGGTCCCAGAAGGGTCCTGGGGGGGGGGGTAGGGGGGATTTGGGGGGTAAAAAGGGGTTTTGCAGGGAATCAGGGAGATTTTGGAGGGTCCTTGGGAGTTAAAACAGGGTTAAAACCCCCCAACATTAGGATCTTTGGGGTAAAAGCCCCCAAATTTGGGATCTGTGGGGCAGAGACCCCCCAAAACCTCCCAGTTTTGGGATCTATGGGGCTGGGACCCCCAAAATCTCCCCAAGACTCCCCCAGAGACCTCCTGAAACCCCCCAATTTTGGGATTTAAGGGGCAAAAATCCCCCAAAGCCCCCCAAATTTTGGCATCTTTGGGACAAAACCCCCAAATCTGGGCTCTATGGGGCAAAGACCCCCCAAAGACCCCAAAATTTTGGGATCTTTGGGGCAGAGACTCCCCCAAACCCCCCAAGTTTTGGGATCTATGGGGCTGGGACCCCCAAAATCTCCCAAAACTCCCCCCGAGACTCCCCAAGATGCCCCAAATTTGGGAACTGTGGGGCAAAACCCCCCAAAACCGCCCCAATTTTGGGATCTTTATGGCAAAACCCCCCAAACCTGCCCCAATTTTGGGATCTTGATGGCAAAACCCCCCCAAAACAGCCCCAATTTTGGGATCTTTGGGGCAAAACCCCCCAAAACAGTCCCAATTTTGGGATCTTTGGGGCAAAGGCCCCGCCAACCCCCCCAAATTTGGTCTCTATGGGGCAGAGCCCTCCCCAAAGTTGGAATCCTCCTCCCCCCTCCCCCCCCCCCGGTATGAGCCGCCGTGCCCCCGGATTTGGGCCCCTCCCCTCCCCAGGCCCAAACGAGGTAACCGAGAACCACCCCCGGGGTGGGGGAGGGGCAGGCGGGGGACGGGATCCCCCGAAATCCCCCCAAAAACTTGAGGAAACTCCCCCAAAAATTGGGGTCACCCCCCAACTCCTCTAAAATTTTGAAGCTCCTGTTTCTTTGGAGCAGGTGGCCGAGGCCAGGAACGCTGCTAAAATTACTGAAATGTATTAAAATGAACAGCTGGAGCTGCTGAAGAAGGGCTGGAACCGCCCCCCCCTCGAGCCCCACGGTGGGTCCAAATCCCCACAAAATCCCCCCAAAAACCCCCCAAAAGTGATTTTTGAGCCTGAGACCACCCAAAAAAGTGGGGTTTGAGTCCAAAATGAACCTTCAGTGGCAGCGCCGGGGCCTGAGAAGGATGGAGAGGAAGGGGAGCTGAGAGGGAAGGAGGTGAGTGGTTTTGGGGGGAATTTGGGGGGAGAAAGACACGGCACCTCTGGAAAAGGAGGGGACGGAGCCTCTGAAAGAAGGGGCGGAGCTCCCCTGTGGTGGTCTGAAAAAACCTTTTCTCTGGGGTAGTAATGGTTCACCCGGGGCTGGGCTGAAAGAGGCTTCAGCACCACTTCTGATGGCCCAGGGGCAGCATCTGGCTTCTCCCAAACAGAGAGATGGCACTTGTTCCTCTGCAGGGAGTCAAGGGCAGGAGGATGACATGGATGGAATGGCAGAGGATCCCTTGGGTGCCTAGGATGGATCAACACTCGGGGATACAAACTGCCCTCGGGCTCAGGATGCAGCTGCCAGCACAGAGTTTCTGTAGTGTCCCAATGGCCCCTTGATTCCAGGAGTTTCTGTAGTCTCCCAATGGCCCCTTGATTCCACAAGGCCCTGTAGTGTCCTAATGGCCTCCTAATTCCACAAGGTTTCGCAGTGTCCCGGTGTTCCTTTTGTTCCATGAGGGTCTGCAGTGGAACTGGGTCCCTTTGGGGCCATAAGGCCCTGCAGGGTCACAATGGCCCCTTGATCCCATGAGCTTCTTCCACAGTCTCCAAAGGGTCCTTTAGTTCCACGAGGTCCTGCAGTCCCAAAATGCCCTTTGGATTCTCGCAGATTTCCCATTGTCCCAGGGTCCCTTGTGCTTCAGAAGGAGCTGCAGTGGGACAGTGGCCCCTTGGTTCTGTGAGCTCTGCAGTGTTCCAGCAATCCTTGGGTTCCAGGAGAGCCTGCAGTTTCACAAGGACCACTGGAATCCAGGAGGTTCTGCAGGGTCACAATGGCCCCTGGATTCTGGCAGGTTCAGAAATATCTCAGGGCTCCCTTGGTTTCAGGAGGACATGTCACCAGGAACCCTTGGTTCCAGGAGGTTCAACAGTGTCCCAGAATTCCTTTGATTTCATGAGGCCCTGCATTGTCCCAATGGACTCCTGATTCCATCAGCCCTCTCAATGGCACAATGCTCCCTTGGTTCCAGGAGTTTCTGCAGTGTCCCAGGGTTCCTTTTGTTCCATGGGGACCTGAGTGTCACAATGGGCCCTGAATTCCAGGAGTTTTCTCAGGGTGACAATGCTGCCTTTAACCAAAACGAGAAAAAAGGGAAAAACAATTAGAAGTTCCCTGATAACCATGGGCTGATTCTGACAAGTGAGGCAGAAATTACCCACTGCCCAGCAAAACCCAGTGGGGTCAGCCAGGGGTCTCTGCCTTGGCAGCCCAGTTTCCCCAGTCTCATCTCAGAATGACCAGTTACACTGAAGCAAAGAGCACTGGAACCAGTGCGACAAGCTCCAGTCTGACTTTCACACCCACCCACGTGTCCTGTTTTCCGCTGCTCTACAGACTTCCTTGTTTAAAATACAATGGAAAACTACAGCACACAAAGTGGAATTCGGGATCTGGTAACTCCCTCTGCGCTGTGAAACGTGCGCAGCTCTAAGAGTATTCAACCCCAGGATCTTCACGTTCTCAAACTGAACACTCAAAGTGACACAAGTGTTTTGTTTCAAGCATTCGACTCATCCTGAGTTAAGACAGGTAGTAAATATTTTGCAAGATTTTTATTTTTCCCCACAATAACCTGAATGAACAGGTTTTGGGCTTGTTTTGGTTTTGGGCTTGGGTTTTTTCTTTCCCCCACTGTTCTCATTAACCTCATTTCAAATCTATTTTGGTGTTTGAAGAGGAATTAAAATTTTGAATGATTTTTAATGTTAATGCCTTGACCGAGGTATCAAAACATGAAAAAAACCCCAACAAAACACCACAAAGCTGTCCATTATTGTCACACTCAAACACTCAGAAATACCAACAGGAGTGCAGTGAAAACCTCATAAATAAGACCATTAAAATAATTTTAATATTTCTATATTATTACATTTTTAATAAGCTTAACATAAGGAAATTGAATTACTGACATTAGCTTTCCCCATCTCTCAAAAAGGTAATTTAGTTACATCTTAGTCACCCTTGAAAGGCTCTTTCCAGCTGGGTTGGCCTCTGCCTTAGACACTCATGAGATCTGCCAAAACCAATTTAAGGGCAAATTTCCCTACCAGGTTCAACCGCATTGCTTTTACCAAAAACTTTGCAAGTAACCCCACATCTTTCATCTTCAACTCTTCTCTCAACCTTGTAAAATAATTAGCAGTAAACAGACCTGATAATGTGTTATAATTAAGAACACATTCTTGTTCTCAAAGTTATTTAGACATCAGAAAGATGCCACAGGAATGGTCAAAATATTAATAGCAACTTATACACTTTGGAAATCTACCTTTGGGTTTTAAAGATTTCACAGTGGTTGTTTACTTATGAAGTAAGGCACATTTCACTAACAAGTTTCAATAAAGTTACAAAAACATCTTTCTCCACTAAGACACGTGCAGTGATCCTAACTTGAGGCAGACACTGACAAGCCCAATTTTTTTCTTAGCTGTCACGAGTCTTTCATTCCTTCTGTCACATCAATTAGGCATCAGCCCGTTTTTCAAGCTGCTGTTATCTACCAGCTCCTGGTTTGGTTTCCAAGCACAGTATTTTGGCCACGATAAAATCAGGGACCTGGGTAGTCATGTCAGAATGACAAAGAGTACTGACCCTCCCTGCCAAGGGAGACAAACCATTCCCAACCTCGACCAAAGGTTCAAAGCAACAGTTTTGAAACAAAATTTACAAAGCTTTTCTCTTCAGTTTTCTGCTGCAATTCTCTGTTGCTCTCTTAAAAGACTACAGCAGTGAAAGACAAGGCCTGATGGCCAAACCCAGGCCTTCAGCCACTTGAGGTCTATTGAAACCTTCTGTTCCTCAAATGGGAGACTGAAAGCCAACACATACAACACCCACGCAGGAGACACCGACACACTGACCAAGTTCTCCACAGGGAAATTGGAGGCTTCAACTTCAAAACTGAGGTGACCTCCCCTGGAAACAAATTCACTCCAACACAGGGAGCTGAATGGACAGAATGAGGCTGTGAACAAACCAAATCTCAAGGTCTACGTCTCCGAGTTCATTAAAGCAAGGCTTTAGTCTCAAAGACACATCCCTGGTAACTTTGACACTGCAGGAAAGAGCAGACGTGTCCTTTCTGGCCAGCAAAGTCCATCCTGAGTTCCTGTCAGAGACTGCACAGAACATGAGTGCCCTGGACAGCCCTAGTTCTGCTTTTACCACCATCAGATGTTCTGTAAGCACAGCAGTCAAAGCACAACTCACGTAGGTTTGGGTATTTTTAGCTAAGGCCGTTTGCCAGCTTTCTCAGATTTAGGGAGGAATTCCCGGTAAGATGTGACTTTATTCACAGATGCACTCTTGTGTGGGTGTTATTTTGAAATAATAAACTTTATTGCATTAAGCAAAGTATGTCAACTTCAATAAAGCTCCTGGTGTTTTCAAGTATTTTCCCTCTTCTCTTAAAAAAATTGAAAATAAACATCGGTGCTTCAACTAAACATTATCTCCGCTAACCAGAGAGGGCAATACCAGATCCTTCAAGATCCACACATCTGGATGCTTTTGCAATTGCTGTTTGAAGCAACTTCTTTTGCAGACAACTGTTTCACTAAGTAAATTAAGGCTTTCACATTCACCCCCTCCCTTTAGGTAAGGATTATAACCAGAAAAGGAATGGAAGAATTACTTGGTGTGTAACTGAAAGGCCAAAGTCCTACTCAAGAAACCAGATGTGACAACAGCTCGTTTACAACCCAATGAGAAAACAAACAAAAATGCACACAGAAAGATTTAGGAGTCACGTGAAGATGAATATAAAATGGAACATGAGTCACATGTTTTAGAGATTCGAGCAGATGACTGGGGGCTAGAAAGGCGTCAGTGGATGGCACAGGAAGAGTTTGGAGGAAGAGCTGGAAGGAGAAACATGGCAAGAAATCTGCTGTTCTACACAGACCTGCAGTGGGGAAAACAGTTTAAGACTTCTGAAGGAACAAAGTAATAAAATTCACAGAGCCCAGGAGCAGAAGAGATTCAATACTTGCCAAAAACCATCAGAACTAAGCTCATGGACACCCATTAAAAGCTGAATTCCTCCAATTCACGAATTCCACTTTTTTGCTTCAGGACTGAGCTCAGTGATAAAACTGGTCCAAAATGCAATGGACCCAGAGGCTGCACAAGGCCACACTAACACGGCCTAGCAAGGTTTGCACCTCACCCCTACGTGCTCCTTTTGCCTTCTCCCAGAGCTCTGCATCAGTCTCCACACCATGGAGGGGGTGAGGAGAAGGCCCAGGACTTTGGAGCGGCTGCTGTTCAGCACCTGAGGCCGCGCAGACGGCAGTGGCTGCTGGAGGGCTCTGCTGGCACACACAGCCACAGGACAGCTAAAAGTCACTGTCACCTACCCACTGAAATAGGAGGATTCGCATCTCGGAACATCTTCCCAAGCTGTGTGCAGCCTAAGGAAGGCCTTGCTCCATCAGGTATCGTCTCAGGCTGAAAGAACTGGCTCTGAGGAACTGCTGCTTTGAAAGAAATGCATCTGGTCCAAAGCACAGGGCTACAGGAATACAGCTTCCCACAAAAAAAGTTCCTCCCTGTACACAAAATGCAATGGATGCCCTCATTAAAAAGGCAGAATCGAGGCGGGTTTGAATTTTAAGCAGCCAGAAAGACAAAAGGACCTGTGTCTGGCCACAGGCAGCTCCCAAGAAAGTCACAAAATGTGCCAGGGACAACAAAAGGTCAAGACCAAATTCCTTTTAGTTCAGGAAACTGGAGAAGGTTCTGTCCCTGTATTCATCCTGTATAGAACTGAATTCATTTTTCTACTCAAGCCTGCCAATTTTGTGTTTTGACTAGATGAGCAATGAGTTGAAGTCTATCAGCTAGCAGTTTAATTTAAAAAACCCAACCAAACAGAAAACTGTCCTGGCATTACATATCATTTTGTGCAAAGCCAGACCTTTGTGAATGAAAAACAGCAACAGAACAACTGTAGGACAGGAGACAGTTCCTGTCTGCTCAAAGACTCTCACTGATCCTGACAAAAGCAGAGGGACACAACAAGATGCACGGGAGGCAAGTTCTTCCTGCTGTACTTTCCACACCATTTGTTACCCAAACCGTGCAGTGCCTCTCTGGAGACTCCCCTGTGCCCCAACCCTTCTGAACCAGCAAACCTACGACAGAAAAGCTCTCAACGAGACACGGAGTCAAATCCCAGGAGACCAAAGAACCCCAGCCAGGTGTGAAGGCTGTTCTGCAGTGAGACAGGGGGAGAGCACGATCCAAGCACTGCCCATTTCCCAGAGCCCGGCAGGAAGGATCCCGGGGTCCTTCTGAAACACACGTGCGCACACGGCCACGCACCAACCACCTTCAGAATGGATTCAACCAGAAGCTGCAGCCAGTTCAACATGGAATAAGGAAGCAATGGTAAAATTTCCTCGTCCAAATACATACATTGTATTTTCTGTATATTATAGCTAATGCCTGGTTGGGACTGGGGAGTTGTAAGCTGCGCAATAGTTAACTGCTCTGTTATTATTATAAGGTGACTGTCCTGCAACTGGCAGTTCCCAAGCTGGCAAAGATAAAGTATTCTGCTTTACTGAGCACGTATACCATAGCCTGCTTTTCTAAAAATATTGTCTAAGTTCCTCACTAGAAAAGGAAGAAAAGAACAAGGAGCAGAGGGTCAAGGATGGAGATGATAAAGAAGAGCCAAGGAGAACAACTGGATCATCTGGATCCCTTCCCATAGTCAGCTCCAAGGACATTGGGCTAATTAAAACTATTGAATGGAAAGTCCCTGGCAATCAAAATGGGCCTACAACCGAACCAACCAGAAGGAAGCCCGCGAACCCAAGCCCAATCAAGAGCCAACAAATGACTGTGGGAGGGGAGTCGGAACAAGGATAAAAGTTGCTGTTGGTTTTTCTTGGGCCTGTGGGCCGGTGGGGAGCAGGGGTCTCTCCAGGCCACCCAGCGCTGATTTGCTTCTCTGCACTTTAGAGAAATCTTACAAGAAATTCTGCTGCTAAATTTTGATTTGGTTTATTTACCTCTAACAAACATTAGAGCCTTGTCTGCTTGACTGGGTGTTTCTAAAAAGCTAAAAAGGAAATGTTATTAGGAAGAACAACTTACCAGTCCTTCAACCAAGAGCAGCTATTTTGCTTACAGTGAGCAAATCAAGTCCTCCACACATCTGTAGGGAAAATGGGATATTAAACCACTTAAAATTAAAAAACAATAAAGAAATCCTAAGAATCAAGCATTAGCCTATGAGTATTACACAAGTCCCATCCCTGAAGGAAAAAAAAACAACCAAGCATTACAGATCACAGCATATGCTACAAAAGACATTTTATAAAAAGCTTCCAAGTATCACTAGGGATGTGTTATCAAAGAACCTGTGCAAACCACCCAAGAAGTTCAGGCCCAGTCCTGTACACAAATCCCTTGAGAAATTACCACAAACCCCCCCTGCCTTTGTTTTTTTTTAATTTTTCTGAAAACGATCAGGCAGGCATCAAGTGGAAATGAACTTCAGCAAACTGACCTGCCCTTCACAAGATGAAAGAAAATACACTTTTTGCTGAGAGGTGGTATCAGCTGGAGGAAGGGCAAATAATGTAACACATTTCTAGGGAACAAATTCTCTACCCTCTCCCCAAATTATCCCCGTATGGGCAAGGCCCGAATGTCAAACCCTGACTCTGAAAATGCTTATTGGCAATCTACAGCAACAAAACTTTAATCACAGACATCTTAAACAAAGGTTGGAAGATTAAACTAAGACCTAAAACTCTGAAACAACTCAGGAACTTCCTTTTTACTGTGAGTTTGGACTGTGTGAAATGAGCCATAAAAGTTATCCTCCTGACATGTATGAGCAAACTGCTTCTGCTGGGATCTCTCAGAACCTACTTCTATTAAAACAGAGCCTCAAATACACAAAAATGAATGACCCTATCCAGTGACAGCACACTGGGCAAGCCTTTAAATTCTTCTCTTCCACTGGTATTTACTCAGATGCACAGAAGGAAAGCTGGGATGAACAGAATTGTCATTTCTTTGTTGATGGAATTTATTTGAAATTAGGATGCAAAAAGATCCCTTCAAAAAGGGGAAATGACAAAAAATTATATTAGTAAACTGGCATAAACATGGAGAATATACAAAGGAATGTTACATTTAGAGGTTTAAACCACGTATTTAAATGTGCTCCAGCAGCTGCTATGAAAGGGAAGCACAGAACTTGTGCAAAGTGCCCACCCACCATTTTAGCAGAAACACAACCTGGCTGCTGAACTCTCATCATCCAAGAGGCCTCCACCAGTCACTCAAAGCAGGAAAAATGAACCAGGTCAATACATTCACTTAGGCCCTTTAAATCTCCTTCTGCCCTATGGGTAACATTTCCCTAAAAAAACCCACTTAAAAACTACCAGCTGATAGATGAAGACAGGAACGGTTCAAGATTGCAAGATTTTCAATTGACAGCTCTCAACTGCCTTTAATAACTCACAACTACAGCTCCACAGTCATCACCTGCATTCAAGTGGGTTCCTGTTGTCTTTGCTTCAGAGGGAGCACCCAGCTACAGCAGTTGCACAGAAACTCTAAGGAGGATCTTTAATATGGCTTTCTGCCACCACAGAGCAGCTGCTTCCAATGACAAAGACTCGACCCAGTTGTGTTCTGACCTCAGCACCACTTTGCAAAAGCAATCTCATGTTTGCCACAATGGTACCACTCAGCACTAGTGACACTTCTCCACTTGCAAGGGAACAGGTGAACCAAACAAGGAGTTTTGTAAAAACGCCACCAACGTGTTGAGAACACCTTACATTTCATTCACACAAGTTATTTGTCCACTATTACCAAATATACCACTGTATTTTTGAGTTTTCCAATTTTAACATCCAAAAAACAATCAGCACCAAACTCCAGAATTAATCACAAAAGCTGGAGTTTATGCCCAGAGCCACAAACCACAGAGCTTGGACATACAAGTCTTGGCTGAAAAAGAATTCACCTTTCAGGTCAACACCTGTATTTCCTCTATTTAATAAACATCAAAGTCTTTTAATCAGACTATTTGCAGTAATTGTTGTAGCCCATGTGACTAAAAAAAAATCCCTCTCTCTCTAAAAATAAACATGACATTACTTTTTTTAGGTAGTCTAATAGCTGTGGCTTATCTTGACTTTAAAATTCCAGCTGCTGTCAGCACAGCACAGCCTCTGGCACACAGAACACCCCCTGAATCAAAGGGCCACGGCTCCTGCACCCCAAGACTGGCACTGCTGGCTCCAACCACCAGCACAGTCCATCTCCTTCTACAGCAAGACCCCCAAAAGCTATCACCTGATATCAGATTCTCTCTTGGGATGAATCAGTAGTTTGGCCAAGGTGACGTGTATCACCACACCAACACTCTTCCATGGAAGATGGCAAAGCCACAAAAAGCAATTCTCAAAGAAGACTTCCCATGGCTTCATATCCCCAGAGGAACAGCTTCCTCTGCTGAAAAGGTTATTGGGACTCAACCAAAGAGGGTCTCCTGACCCCCCCAACCCTCAGGAACAGCTGCAGGGCAGCCATAAAGCTCCAACTTCCCTCAAGTCCCAGCACTGTGCATCTAACCTCCTGAGGTCCACCTAACCCAGAGATCGAGCTGCCATGTGCTAGATAAACAGATACTGCTCTTCCAAGAAAAGGCAGCTCCAAAGAGCTCAGGAAAGTAACAAGGGACAGGTAAAACTGCCTTTCTTTTAATGCCTACTCAGCACAAACAGCAGCAGGGCAATCCAGGAGAGGTGCAGACCAGTAAGGCTGAAGTGCTCAATTTTGTATTTAGCATGGAACATGCAGGTCAGCCAAGATCTGCTCCTGACACCGCGGGGGTTAATTTTAATCTTTAATTTTGGCTATTTTTTGAAGAGCAGGTCAACGAAAAGTTGCAGCTTTAGACATTTCAGGATTTAACATTAGGAACACAAGCCCTGGGTCCAACAGCCTCAGTCCCCTCATTATCATCAGACTGGTCTGGCCTTCATTGGAACAGACTGTGCAATATCTGTGATTTTGACCCTCTACACTGAAAATTCCCATGGGATTTCAGATGTGCTCCACTGTTCTTCAGGTATGAGATCATTTCCAAACACCAACTCTCCGTTCTCACAGATCCCATCGGACAGTTACACAACCAAGTTCCAGAACACACTGACACACACATTTGCACATCAGCCCTGTTTCTGCAGGACATCCCTGATCATGGACATGTCCATTCTCTGTAAATATTATCTGAATTCTGCCTTGTACATCAGCAGTGACTCACTGCAGGTAAAGGTTCAGTACAACCTGGAGAGACATTTTTATAAAGCTTTGCAAAATTGGCCCATGATTTTTTACATGAAGGGGCTGAAGGCTTCATCCAAGCCAAAGAAAACAGCTGCACTCGGGTGGGGGTTCAGGACTGTATTCTTTAATTATCACCATCAATTCTGTAATTTTAAAAAGCAAATTCTCAAGAGTGGTTTTGAGATTCCTGACCCAGGTGTCTGCACGAAGACCCCTCGTGCTTTGAGGTCCTGAGCACGCCCTGAGGTACCTGAGCACGGGGAGCTGCGAAAAGGAACCAGTTCAGGGAGGCAAACGAGCTCTCCAGCTCTGAATTACACAGTGGGGAAAGCCTGGCTCAAAGGAAACGTGTTCCTCTGGCTCTAAATGCAGAATCTTAGAGTGCAAAACCAAATTATAAACATTAGAAAGCTGATTTGTTTCTACTGCAAGGAGGAGAGCAAGATACCTCGTAACCCTTGGGCTTTAGAGTCAAATTTACACCAAAAAGAGAAGTTTGAAGTTTAGTGTACAAACAATTGATTGGAAAGGAAAAGCTTCTGAGTGTCCCTAGCTAATGAAGGAATACCTTGAACTAAGGAAAAGCACTTCTGAAGTGTGGTTAGACAATGTCCTCAGGAGATGGCAATTCTCAGAGCACAGCCTGGCTTTACTACGGGTCCCCACGGTCACTGCAGGTTGTTAAAGTTGTGTGTGAGTGACCACAGAAATCTTCAAAGGTGCAGGAGACACAAACATTGCTGCAGTCAGTACTTACTAACAGTTTTCAAATGCACTGAGCTTGAAAGAAAAGAAATTCAACAAGGAAAAACACTGCACCTTAAAAGTTTAATGCTTATTTTGAAAAAAAAAAAAATTTTCCAGCCTAAGTTAAAAAAAAAAGACATAAAAAGCCCCAACACAGTGTAACATACCTGGCACAAACAGTACACAATTTTGCTCAAGGACTTTTACCCACCCAGTCACCTGAATCTTTGGAAGAACAATATCCAGTGAGAGACTTGAAAGGAAAAAAAAAAAAAAGAAAAAACAAAACCAGGTTTGTCTGAAAACAAGGCACAGACAGATCTCACCTGCAGTCCTGATGTTCTTGACTGACAAACTTGCTGAAAACACTGAAGGTGTCTTTAGATTCATAAAAATGTGACCTACACTGCAATAACAATATTCTATCCTTCCAACATCAGCCTTTGTGTTCCCCAAACCAAGAAACAGGCCCCAAAAATCTCCTCTGCAAACACCTGAAGTCTCCTGTTACTGCTGTTCCTGTGGGCAAATGTGAGTTCTACAACATCCCCAAACGTTAATGCTACAGACTCATGAAGCACAAAATCCAATCAAAGTTTAATGCAGGTTCTCGCTGCTGAAATGGGACATGGAATGAAATGGATTTCTATGAAAATACTGCCCTTTTCCCCAAACACAAGGCATATGGATCTATATACACAGATGATCAAAAGAACAAGCCCCTTAACAAATAGCCTGGGGAAACTCAAATTTATACAGAAGTAGCACAGAAACGTGACATTATTTGAAGGCAGTCTACCTGCATCTGCAAAAAAAAAAAAAGCTTTCTAAAAGTCCAGATACTTTACAAAATGCATCCCCCCTCCACATAAAAAATCAGATTTTTTTTCTTCCATCTGCACAGTAGCAAAAAGGCAAATTTCAAGAGAAAAAAATAACAAGGAAATGAACATACTACCACAAGTTATAGCCACTCCTACCTGAGAAAATAACTCATGAACCATTCCTCTGAAGCCACTCAGACAATAAGGGATTGTTCATGGCATTCTACCTGAAGAAAAAAAAAAGGATGGAAATGTTCAGCATTTTGCTTTAGAAAAGCAGAACAAGTCACGTGCCTGAAATGTATTGATCTTTAGGTAATTATTAAGTCAAGAAAACTTCTGAGAGCAGTAACTGTATCTTTACAACTCAACTCTAAAAATAAAAGGACATTCTTGGCTGGAATAAAACACACTGGAGATGACAGTGACTGACACACAACACACACCATCTGTGTTTCTCAGGACTAACTGCAATCTGCTCTTCTGTCTTCCATTCCTTTAATTTTGAAAGACTTAGAGACCAAATGCAAATTTAACCTTGTTTTATCGAGTAACTTAGCACCCAATCCCCCTCACCCTTTGTGCTTTTTGTTCACATTAAAGTCTTTAGAACCAGCCTAGGCAAAATTAAATAAAACCTTTAGGGACAGCAAAGTTATTTCAAAAGGGCTTCTGTCATCAGCTTCTCTGAATTTTAAGTCCTACCTTGCTCGACCTTCCCCAAAAAAGCATCTTTTTTGCCCTTTAGAAAACAGTTTTAAAGCTTTCAGCTTCTTTAACCTTTCATCAGATCCCAAACCAGGGTCTTTAACAAAAGGAACACTATATCTGCACTACCTCTAGCCAACTTTGCTTGCCTTTGGTGAAGGCAAAAATGTTATTTTATTTTACAGCAGTTAGAGTTATCATCCCCACTACTTCATACTTAAGAAGAAGTCTGGAATCAGTCGGTAAAGACACAATTTTAAAAAACATTCACTGCTAAATTAAAAGGTATCCAAATATAAATGCCAATTCCTACACCTTGAATGTAAAAAAGCAGAACTGTTAAACAAAACACATTACAAATTAAGAGGAATTTATTTTTTGAGACAATTACTTGCTATTCTATTTTCAGTTGTTAAAAGAAACCACTCAAAGCTATTGAAAAAAAAATCCCATAACATTTTTAAGAAAAGAGAAATCCAGCAGACACCCACCTAAAGCCAGAACTTTCTTTAGGGCACAGTGTGTATGCCAGAACCTGTTCTATACTGCACAACTGCTGCTGGGTTAGAAAACCACCATAATCCAAATCTAAAATAAAGACACGGAACATTTTGCATAAAGGTGGACAAGTCCAGCGGTTGCTAAAACCTGTATTTCTATTTCCAAAAAAGGGCAAACTTATATTGTTGCAATGACAGATTCACATTTGCAGAGGAACCACCGAAAAATGTAGATTTACCTCCAACTGCAATGTTTAAAACCTGCACGGAGTTTTATAACCTTGCTCAAGGGTACACCATAGAAATCCAACAAATATGGCTAAACACAACCTCCAACTAAAACTAAAGTTCTTCATATTTACCTCGTGCTCTACCACAGCGACTTTTTATACATTCAGAATTACAATTCTGCCCTTACACTGGTAATTGCTGAATGCCAGCTAAGGCATAACAAACGTCAGGCATTCCATTTAAACTTGCATTTTTAGAAAGTCTTGCAATAGGTGTTCTACAACTTCTAAAATTATTAGGCACCGAAAAGAAGATAAAAAACGCTCCAGAAAGAGAAATGACCGTGAGGTCTCTGCAAAACGCATAAACTGAACACTAAAACCAAACCTGACACCCAAGAAACATTTTCAAAAGTTTTCCACGTAACACACAAACTCATCCGTTTCCTTATCGTGTAACTCATATTTCAGTAACTACCTTTTCTTCCCGTACTATCGTCTAAATCACAACCGTACTATTTTGCCAACGTTAAACTGCAGGCGTGGCATGACCGAGCTTTGTTTTTTTCAAGCTTCCAAGTTTCTGCACTGCAGTTCCAGGCTGGTTTGCAGATGCCCCCCTCGCCCGCCGCGCTGGGGGAGCCGCTCTGCAGCCCCCCCTGTGCCCGGGGCCGCAGCGGGGACCCAAAACCCGCCGCTGCCCCCTCGGTGCTGCATCGGGGCCGGGCCGTGCGGACCCCGCGGGTGCTGCAGGGCTGGGACGGCAGCGCCGCAGCCGCCGACGGGCACCGGGGCTCCCCCGGTCCCGCCGCTCCCCCTCACCCCCCACGGGCAGGACACGGGCGGGGGTCCCCGACACTCCCCGCGGGTCCCCTCAGCGAGCGGCGACGGGCGGCAGGGGGGGCAGGGAGAGGCAGCGCCCCCTCCCCCTCCCGGCTCCGAGGACATTTTGTTTTCCCTCCCAAGGACAAAGGACAAGGAGGAGCGCGTTGACTCCGCCACTTACCTGGCCAAGAGCAGCCCGCTGGCCGGCACCGGGGGCCCCGAGGACGGGGCGCTGCTCCCATGCTCGCCCTTCCCGCGGCCAAGGGCGGCCCCGCCTCGGCGCCATTGCTGCCCGCCCGTCCCAGCCCCTCTCGGCAGCCCCGCTCGCCGCCCTCCGCAGCCCCGCAGCCCTCACAGTGCCGGGCCCGACTCGGCCCTCGACCGCGGCACCCGGGGCGCCGGACGGGTGTCCCCCGAGCGAGCGGCGGGGAGCGCGCCCGGGAGCCGTGCGGAGCTGCCCCTGCTCCCCGGCCATCTTGGGCCGTGCGTGTGAGGGAGCCGCCGCCATCTCAGCTCCTTCCTCCCCGCCCCCCGCACAACATGGCCGCCCGCTCGCTCCTCCCATTGGCCTCGGAAACGGGATGAATTCCACTCCAATCGAACAAGATGAATCGCAGCTACTCCAGAAGGAAAAGAAAAACAGCGCAGGCCTTCAAAGCCACAAGTATAGAACTGAGATTTTTATTTCAAGCAAGTTTCAAGCCTGTTTCCATAACGATCTTCATTCTTGTCTCCTGTGTGCAGGGAGCACTGTAGGGCATTCATCGATTGCTATATAAGAGTTGACAAAATGATGCATTATTCAGCAAGTTGCCACATGCAGGGAAGAGAAACTGTACCTTTTCTCCTAAAATCCTACAAACATGTCTTTTTTTAATTTTTATAGACAGTCTGACAAAGCCCTGAATCCCCCCGTTGTAATGCACCATATATATAAAAGACCCCTTCTATTACTAACTCAAAACAAACTTCTTCATATTTGTCAATACTTGTTAGATATGGGGTCCAATCAATTTTTGCTGTAGTGATTCACCACACGCTTGGATTAGAATGTCACCTGAACAGAAATAGCTCCTGAGTCAGGCTCATGTTTCCTATGAGCTTTTATAGTTTCTTCCTGCAGACAATTCACTACAAACTGGCTCCTGACAGAGCTTTACCCAGCTGGGAGAGCTCATCAGCCCAGGGACTAGAGCAGCTCTGGACATGCTGGCCTCCTAAACTCCAGAATCAGCAGCTTTAAGCGTTGCAGGAGAGAGATTTACATGCTGAAACAAATACTCTCTCTCTCTGACCAAGCCATTAACAGTGACAATCTTGTCTCAGCTTAAAACCATTCCCAGCTCAGTTTTCTTTTAATATTTAGTCACAGATTAGTGTTAGACTGTGAGCTGGGAGAAAACGTGAGCAGTCCAAGAAAACACTGTTTAATAATAATAATGCATCTAAAAAGAAGCTATCACCTCTCTCTACAAATGTGTCTTGGATTAAGGTCTAGAAACATTGAATTTAATGACAAAAGCTGAGACTTTGATCTCTCCTTGTTACTCCAAACACATGGGTCTTAAATTACGCACCTGTGCCTTTAATTCAGCACTGAGTAATTACATTTAGGTTGGTGGAGTCACTCCAGGTTTTTCCTCCAGGTGTGCCTAAACTGAATGTTGTCCTAAGGATTTGGAAGCATATGAAGTGAATTTAGGAATGAACGTGTATGTCAGTAGTTGCAAAATGCAACTGAAATGAACTGTCCCAGTCTGTAGAAGGAAAGAGAACGTGAAGCAGAGGTCTAATATTCAAGAGGAAAAGCAAGCACATAGCTTTGCACATGTAGGTCTAATTGCATCAGCATTCCCTGTATTTTCCCCAACACTACTTCTTCTTTCCTATTTTTAATAAGAATGGCAAAAGGAATAATATAAATTTAGGTTGTCCTGGGTACTTCACCTTTTACTCACCTCCTTCAGGGAAACTTTAAAACCTTTCCATAAAACAGAATATTGGCTATGAAGAGACCAAATGTTAGACTCAAGTGGAAGGAAATAGGTCAAAATAAAATGCATTGAACTGAGAAACTGTCTCCTACAGCACAATTTCATCAGCTCTGCCTCCTCAAGAAGTCAGGAAAAAAAAGTACAGCTGCATGAAAAATAAATGGGCAGCTTTTTCTGACTCTGGAACCAGAAAATAATGACATGAAACCCAAATCCAACGCAGCACTATCACTTGTCTTTCCAAATGCCAGCATTAATTCTCTCTCTCGCAGCTCCCAGAGACTTGTTAAACAAACGAGCCCTATAATGTATTTTGCACTCCGTCCGGAGTGGAAGAAGTCAACTCCAACACAGAAGGCCCTTCACAGAAATGCTGCAGCTCGCTCCAGGAGTTTTGCACCGAAGGGGATCTGCCTGACCTCGCTCCTGCCACAATCCCTGTTTTCTCCTTGCATCAAACAAGCTGTTCTGCAGCACTAGCAATTGTCTGGGCTTTTAGATCAAAAGTAGTGTCTCCAAACCTGGAAGTCAAGTCGGCCCGTGCAAGTCACAAAGGGCTGGTTTGGTGTGTGCACAGACCAGTCGGGCATCTTTTTATACCAGAACCAAATTCTCTGTTTAACACCTGCCTGATGAGCTGCATTTTCCCTGCACACCTGGGCCATGGCCCGGATGCTGAGTGCTCAGCCAGGCTGTCATCCTGATTATCCTCCCTATGCCCTTGGGGGCATTTTTGGAGCCAATTTACACCTCGACTATTTTTTTCTCTCCTGGAGAGAGAACTGATTTGGCTTGCACATTGTAATCCTTTCAGAAGAACTTTTCCCTTTTCCCCCTAGTTTTCCTCACTTGTTGTTATTCCTTTTTTCCCCTTAAGTTTAAAAATTAAAACCTTTGCTCTGAAAGAGAGCGAAGGAAGACTGAAGAAGCTTCAAGCCAAGGAGAAAAATCTTAAAATCCGAATTTCTGGGAACAGCAGAACAAGTCTCCTCCCGCTGCATTAATGCCGCCTCAGGGAACGGCGCTGGCCTCTGCAGGCAGCTGCCTAAAAACACCCACGGCTCCTCGGGAAGACAGACATGCAATTGTTATTTTTTTTTTTCCCCCTAAAGATTTAATTTTTCTCTCTTTACATTCAGCCCCTCGGTGACTCCTGAGAGCCCTGTGCAAAGCCATAAAGTGACTTTTGGAGGAGCTTTTGGGCACCCCCGGGATCCTCCCCCGCGCTGGCGTGGGGCCCGTGGGTGTGGGGGGGGCTGAGGGGTCGAGCGCCTGGACACTGAGAAATAAACATCAGCACGCAGGGAGACGGGCCCGCCCCCCCGCGCTGCGCAAATGGCGCAGGGATACGCAAACGGCGTAAGGCGGCGCCGCGGGCGGCAACGGAGCGGCGCTACGCAAATTGCGTAAGGGGGCCAGCAATCCTGTGGCGCCACGCAAACAGCGTAAGGAGGGCGCCGGTAATGGCAATCGTGAGAGTTACGTAAGTTGCGTAAGGCTACGCAAATGGCGCAAGGGCCCTGCCCTCAGCGCTACGCAAATGGCAGGAGGGCCACGGTGGCTTCCTAAGGGCTCGCGGACCTTTCCCACTTCATTCCGGTCCTCTCCAAAGGGCTCCCAGTTTGTCCCAGTCCCTCCCTAAGGGCTCCCAGTTCCCTCCTAAGGGCTCCGAGTCCATCCCAGTCCCCTCCTAACGCCGCTGCTCTCAGCGCTACTCCAACGGCGTAAGGGGCGCTGCCGTTGCCCACAGCCCTACTCCAACGGCGTAAGGAGGCGCCGGTAACGGCAAGGGAGGGGCGCTACGTAAACTGCGTTAGGCTACGCAAATGGCGTAAGCGCCCTGCCCTCAGCGCTCCGCAAATGGCGGGAGGGCCCCGGTTCCTTCCTCGGGGCTCCCAGTTTATCCCAGTACCTGCCAGTCCTTTCCTAAGGGCTCCCAGTTCATCCCAGCTAGCGCCGCCTTCTCGCGCTTCCAGAATTTTCTCCCTCCGCTTCCCAAATAGAAAAGGGACTTTTTGTGCTGAACACCGAGCCGGGAGCACTGACAGGCTCGGCGCAGGGGCCCTGTGGTATTTGGGTTCTCTACAGTTCATGTTTTTATAATGAAGGGGGAAGGGTTAATAATCTGTCCCAAAGGACTGGAGCTCTCAGAGCCAATTAGGCCTCCAGTGAACCATGGAGCTGCTGAAATAAATCCAGTCTCAGGCACGGAAGGAGCAGGATTCGAGACAGAAAAGCCTGTGTGGGGACGCAGGGCATTGAGCTCGTGCAGATTTGTCCACAGGTGCAACTTGGTACATTTTAGTACCGAGTGCTTTTGATGCACAAACTGGCCACCAAAACTCTCTTGGGTCATAACGTGCAAAGGTGGGACAGCTTTATCCAGAACACGTAGACCACACAATTTCTCAAAGCTGGATCAGAATCTGTGCCAGCCTGTGGTAGAACCATGAAAGCCACCTACAGGAGTTGCATTTCCCATTCAGATATCAGGTGGGGACAAGTCCCTGCCACAGGAATGGAAAATCCATGGTGGGGTGGGAAGGGGCAAGATGCTGCCCTGGCAGAGAAGGGTGGATGTGCCACTGCAACATCTCCCAGCAATGCTGCTGTGGGTGGAAAAACACCATTAAGGTGGGACAAAGTCTAGGAAAGCAACAGCAGAGTCTATCTCCCTCTAAATGTGATGTCTCCATCCTCCAGACCCAAAGCCATGCTTTGGACCTCCCTGCACCAGTCTTGGTTTTCCAGCTTCTTAACCGTATCAGAATAAGACCAAAACAATGACTTCTTCTTATATTCTTGTAGTGGGTTGACCCTGGCCAGATACCAGGTACCCACTAAAACCACTCTCTCACTCTCCCTCTGCAACTGAACAGAGGGAAAAAAAAACAGCTAAGGATTCATGAGTAGAGATAAGAGCTGGGAGAGGTCAGTGACTGATCCCCTTCACGGGCAAAACAAGAGTCCCAACCTGCTGGCCCGTGGGGCCACGAGTCCTACCTGGGAAAAACCAGCTCCAGCCTGGGCTTCCCTCTCCACGGGCTGCAGGTCCTGCCAGGACCCTGCTCCAACTTGGGCCTGCCATGGGTCACAGCCTCCTTCCTGCATCCCCCTGCTCCGGTGTGGGAGCCTCCATGGGCTGCAGGGGGGTCTCTGCACCCCGAGGCTCCCCCAGGGGCTGCAGGGGGGTCTCTGCACCCCGAGGCTCCCCCAGGGGCTGCAGGGGGGTCTCTGCACCCCGAGGCTCCCCCAGGGGCTGCAGGGGGGTCTCTGCACCCCGAGGCTCCCCCAGGGGCTGCAGGGGGGTCTCTGCACCCCGAGGCTCCCCCGAGGCTGCAGGGGGGTCTCTGCACCCCGAGGCTCCCCCAGGGGCTGCAGGGGGGGTCTCTGCACCCCGAGGCTCCCCCAGGGGCTGCAGGGGGGTCTCTGCACCCCGAGGCTCCCCCAGGGGCTGCAGGGGTCTCTGCACCCCGAGGCTC
>NW_022476502.1:300000-420615 GCF_009829145.1 Chiroxiphia lanceolata | reverse complement strand
CCCAAAACGAACCCGAAACCCCCAAAACGAACCCTAAACCGAACCCCAGACCGAACCCTAACCCTAACCCTAAAACGAGCCCCAAAACGAACCCGAAACCCCAAAACGAACCCCAGACCGAACCCTAACCCTAACCCTAAAACGAGCCCCAAAACGAACCCGAAACCCCAAAACGAACCCTAAAACGAACCCCAGACCGAACCCTAACCCTAACCCTAAAACGAGCCCCAAAACGAACCCGAAACCCCAAAACGAACCCTAAAACGAACCCCAGACCGAACCCTAACCCTAACCCTAAAACGAGCCCCAAAACGAACCCGAAACCCTAAACCCTGAAACTTTTTTAGGGTTAGGGTCAGGGAACAGGGTTTGACCATAGATCGCAGTCTCTTTTTTAGGGTTAGGGTCAGGGAACAGGGTTTGAGCATAGCTCGCAGTCTCTTTTTTAGGGTTAGGGTCAGGGAACAGGGTTTGCACATAGCTCGCAGTCTCTTTTTTAGGGTTAGGGTCAGGGAAAAGGGTTTGCGCATAGCTCGCAGTCTCTTTTTTAGGGTTAGGGTCAGGGAAAAGGGTCTGCGCATAGCTTGCAGCCCCTCTTTTAAGGTTAGGGTAAGGGAACAGGGTTTGTGCATAGCACGCAGCTAGTGGTGGACCAATCAGCGCTGAGTCCGCCCAGTAGGCGGACTCAGTGACGGGGACCAATCAGCGCCTTGACTCCGCCCAGTGGGCGGCGCCAGTTCGCTATATAACCAGAGCACATACCGGACGGCGGTAGGTATGCTGCCAGAGATGCGACAGAACAGCAACAGCAAATGCAGACACCCAAGAGAAAAAGCAAAAGATTCTGACAGCGGTGGGCAGTGAATTGGGCTTATAGCCCAAGAGGGGCTTATTGGGCACCGCTGCATCTCTGGACTGGGCCTAACCGAGATTCTTAAATCGAGCATTGAGGGAAACTATGCCTAATTCTAGACCCTAACCCTAACCCTAACCCTAACCCTAACCCTAACCCTAACCCTAACCCTAACCCTAACCCTAACCCTAACCCTAACCCTAACCCTAACCCTAACCCTAACCCTAACCCTAACCTAACCCTAACCCTAACCCTAACCCTAACCCTAACCCTAACCCTAACCCTAACCCTAACCCTAACCCTAACCCTAACCCTAACCCTAACCCTAACCCTAACCCTAACCCTAACCCTAACCCTAACCCTAACCCTAACCCTAACCCTAACCCTAACCCTAACCCTAACCCTAACCCTAACCCTAACCCTAACCCTAACCCTAACCCTAACCCTAACCCTAACCCTAACCCTAACCCTAACCCTAACCCTAACCCTAACCCTAACCCTAACCCTAACCCTAACCCTAACCCTAACCCTAACCCTAACCCTAACCCTAACCCTAACCCTAACCCTAACCCTAACCCTAACCCTAACCCTAACCCTAACCCTAACCCTAACCCTAACCCTAACCCTAACCCTAACCCTAACCCTAACCCTAACCCTAACCCTAACCCTAACCCTAACCCTAACCCTAACCCTAACCCTAACCCTAACCCTAACCCTAACCCTAACCCTAACCCTAACCCTAACCCTAACCCTAACCCTAACCCTAACCCTAACCCTAACCCTAACCCTAACCCTAACCCTAACCCTAACCCTAACCCTAACCGAACCCTAACCCTAACCCTAAAACGAGCCCCAAAACGAACCCGAAACCCCAAAACGAACCCTAAAACGAACCCCAGACCGAACCCTAACCCTAACCCTAAAACGAGCCCCAAACGAACCCGAAACCCCAAAACGAACCCTAAAACGAACCCCAGACCGAACCCTAACCCTAACCCTAAAACGAGCCCCAAAACGAACCCGAAACCCCAAAACGAACCCTAAAACGAACCCCAGACCGAACCCTAACCCTAACCCTAAAACGAGCCCCAAAACGAACCCGAAACCCCAAAACGAACCCCAGACCGAACCCTAACCCTAACCCTAAAACGAGCCCCAAAACGAACCCGAAACCCCAAAACGAACCCTAAAACGAACCCCAGACCGAACCCTAACCCTAACCCTAAAACGAGCCCCAAAACGAACCCGAAACCCCAAAACGAACCCTAAAACGAACCCCAGACCGAACCCTAACCCTAACCCTAAAACGAGCCCCAAAACGAACCCGAAACCCTAAACCCTGAAACTTTTTTAGGGTTAGGGTCAGGGAACAGGGTTTGACCATAGCTCGCAGTCTCTTTTTTAGGGTTAGGGTCAGGGAACAGGGTTTGAGCATAGCTCGCAGTCTCTTTTTTAGGGTTAGGGTCAGGGAACAGGGTTTGCACATAGCTCGCAGTCTCTTTTTTAGGGTTAGGGTCAGGGAAAAGGGTTTGCGCATAGCTCGCAGTCTCTTTTTTAGGGTTAGGGTCAGGGAAAAGGGTCTGCGCATAGCTTGCAGCCCCTCTTTTAAGGTTAGGGTAAGGGAACAGGGCTTGTGCATAGCACGCAGCTAGTGGTGGACCAATCAGCGCTGAGTCCGCCCAGTAGGCGGACTCAGTGACGGGGACCAATCAGCGCCTTGACTCCGCCCAGTGGGCGGCGCCAGTTCGCTATATAACCAGAGCACATACCGGACGGCGGTAGGTATGCTGCCAGAGATGCGACAGAACAGCAACAGCAAAAGCAGACACCCAAGAGAAAAAGCAAAAGATTCTGACAGCGGTGGGCAGTGAATTGGGCTTATAGCCCAAGAGGGGCTTATTGGGCACCGCTGCATCTCTGGACTGGGCCTAACCGAGATTCTTAAATCGAGCATTGAGGGAAACTATGCCTAATTCTAGACCCTAACCCTAACCCTAACCCTAACCCTAACCCTAACCCTAACCCTAACCCTAACCCTAACCCTAACCCTAACCCTAACCCTAACCCTAACCCTAACCCTAACCCTAACCCTAACCCTAACCCTAACCCTAACCCTAACCCTAACCCTAACCCTAACCCTAACCCTAACCCTAACCCTAACCCTAACCCTAACCCTAACCCTAACCCTAACCCTAACCCTAACCCTAACCCTAACCCTAACCCTAACCCTAACCCTAACCCTAACCCTAACCCTAACCCTAACCCTAACCCTAACCCTAACCCTAACCCTAACCCTAACCCTAACCCTAACCCTAACCCTAACCCTAACCCTAACCCTAACCCTAACCCTAACCCTAACCCTAACCCTAACCCTAACCCTAACCCTAACCCTAACCCTAACCCTAACCCTAACCCTAACCCTAACCCTAACCCTAACCCTAACCCTAACCCTAACCCTAACCCTAACCCTAACCCTAACCCTAACCCTAACCCTAACCCTAACCCTAACCCTAACCCTAACCCTAACCCTAACCCTAACCCCAAAACGAACCCCAGACCGAACCCTAACCCTAACCCTAAAACGAGCCCCAAAACGAACCCGAAACCCCAAAACGAACCCTAAAACGAACCCCAGACCGAACCCTAACCCTAACCCTAAAACGAGCCCCAAAACGAACCCGAAACCCCAAAACGAACCCTAAAATGAACCCCAGACCGAACCCTAACCCTAACCCTAAAACGAGCCCCAAAACGAACCTGAAACCCCAAAACGAACCCCAGACCGAACCCTAACCCTAACCCTAAAACGAGCCCCAAAACGAACCCGAAACCCCAAAACGAACCCCAGACCGAACCCTAACCCTAACCCTAAAACGAGCCCCAAAACGAACCCGAAACCCCAAAACGAACCCTAAAACGAACCCCAGACCGAACCCTAACCCTAACCCTAAAACGAGCCCCAAAACGAACCCGAAACCCCAAAACGAACCCTAAAATGAACCCCAGACCGAACCCTAACCCTAACCCTAAAACGAACCCCAAAACGAACCCGAAACCCCAAAACGAACCCCAGACCGAACCCTAACCCTAACCCTAAAACGAGCCCCAAACGAACCCGAAACCCTAAACCCTGAAACTTTTTTAGGGTTAGGGTCAGGGAACAGGGTTTGACCATAGCTCGCAGTCTCTTTTTTAGGGTTAGGGTCAGGGAACAGGGTTTGAGCATAGCTCGCAGTCTCTTTTTTAGGGTTAGGGTCAGGGAACAGGGTTTGCACATAGCTCGCAGTCTCTTTTTTAGGGTTAGGGTCAGGGAAAAGGGTTTGCGCATAGCTCGCAGTCTCTTTTTTAGGGTTAGGGTCAGGGAAAAGGGTCTGCGCATAGCTTGCAGCCCCTCTTTTAAGGTTAGGGTAAGGGAACAGGGCTTGTGCATAGCACGCAGCTAGTGGTGGACCAATCAGCGCCTTGACTCCGCCCAGTGGGCGGGGCCAGTTCGCTATATAACCAGAGCACATACCGGACGGCGGTAGGTATGCTGCCAGAGATGCGACAGAACAGCAACAGCAAAAGCAGACACCCAAGAGAAAAAGCAAAAGATTCTTACAGCGGTGGGCAGTGAATTGGGCTTATAGCCCAAGAGGGGCTTATTGGGCACCGCTGCATCTCTGGACTGGGCTTAACCGAGATTCTTAAATCGAGCATTGAGGGACACTATGCCTAATTCTAGACCCTAACCCTAACCGTAACCCTAACCCTAACCCTAACCCTAACCCTAACCCTAACCCTAACCCTAACCCTAACCCTAACCCTAACCCCTAACCCCTAACCCCTAACCCTAACCCTAACCCTAAACCTAAACCTAACCCTAAACCTAACCCTAAACCTAAACCTAAACCTAAACCCTAACCCTAACCCTGACCCTGACCCTGACCCTGACCCTGACCCTGACCCTGACCCCTAACCCTGACCCCTAACCCTGACCCTGACCCTGACCCTGACCCCTAACCCTGACCCTGACCCTGACCCTGACCCTGACCCTGACCCTGACCCTGACCCTAACCCTAACCCTAACCGTAACCCTGACCCTGACCCTGACCCTGACCCTAAACCCTAAACCCTAAACCCTAAACCCTAACCCTAACCCTAATTTTGCGTTGCAATTGCGGTTTTTGGACACTAGGTGGCGCCAATGCACTTTTTTTTAGTTGCAGTTACTGTGTTTTGTCGGTAGGTGGCAGTATTTCATGTAAAATTTATGCGTAATTCCATTTCTGTGTTAGCAGGTGGCAGTGCTACTATGCGGTTTTTTAATTATTGTGATTTTGGTTACATGGGGGGTGGAAAAAATTAATTACCGAATTACGGCTAACGAGGGGGCCGGGAAAAATTAATTACCTAATTAGGGCTAACGAGGGGGCGGGAAAAAAAAAATAAGTACCTAATTAGGGCTAACGAGGGGCAGGGAAAAAAATTAATTACCTAATTGGGCTAATGAGGGGGCAGGGAAAAAAATTAATTACCTAATTAGGGCTAACGAGGGGGAGGGAAAAAAAATTAATTACCTAATTAGGGTTAACGAGGGGGCGGGAAAAAATTAATTACCTAATTAGCACGTAATTGGTAATTGATTAGTAATTAGCATTTCAGATTTGTTACACATGTATTGATGGAGTAATTGAATTAGGAGGGCTAATTAGTCTCTATATAGTATATATACAAAAAAGGATAAAAATAATATGTCCTGTGCAGCAGTAGGGGGGCTGGGTTGCGCTTGGGGAGTAAATCTTTAATTATTTTTAAATTAATTTTTTTTTTTTAGATTTACTCCCCGAGAGCAAGTCAGCCCCGTTATTTCTGCTTTTTTAAACTAAAGTGAGCAAAAAAAAAAGCAAGAAAATAAAAACTAAGAGAAATAAAAACTAAGAAAAATAAAAACTAAGAGAAATAAAAACTAAGAGAAATAAAAACTAAGAGAAGTAAAAACTAAGAAAAATAAAAACTAAGAGAAATAAAAACTAAGAGAAGTAAAAACTAAGAGAAATAAAAAATAAGAGAAATAAAAACTAAGAGAAATAAAAACTAAGAAAAATAAAAACTAAGAAAAATAAAAACTAAGAAAAATAAAAACTAAGAGAAATAGAAGCAAGACAAGAGAGTAAGAGAAGAGACTAGGAGAAGTGACTAAGAGGAATGAAAGCAAGAGAAGAGAGAGAAGAGAGATGAAGATGAGCAAGGGAAAAGAAAAGAAGAGAAGAGAAAAAAAAAGACTACATGACAGAAAATAAAGACAGGAGTCAAAAAGGGGGAAAACCCCCCAAGAGGGGCAAAGTCCCCAAACCTTTATTGCAACTTTATTGAATGACTGCTTGTGACCTTGTGAAATTACACAAGGCTAGTATACAGGATACAATACAGTTTACAACGCAGGACAGCATACAAGTTAAGTTACAACGCAGGACAGCATACAAGTTAAGTTACAACGCAGGACAGCATACAAGTTAGTTACAATACAGCATACAAGTTACAATAATACAGATACAACGCAGGTTAGTACACAAGTTAGTTACAATGCACGACAGCATACAAGTTACAATACAGTTTACAACACAGGTTAGTATACAAGTTACAGCACTCCCTCAGGAACGCGGTTCCTGGGAAGGTTCAAAAAAATCAAAAAATCATCCTACCTGACAAAACCTGGGTCCCGGGACGGCCTGCACGCAAACTTCAGCGATGAACATCGCCTTGCAGACCGGTCGGGACCTAGGAAAAAAACCCCAGATGAGGGGAAAAAAAAAAAATCCCCCGGCTGGGGTTTTTTTATTCTGAAGCTAAAACGGTGTAAAAAATCCTGAAAGAGAAACAACACAAGGTTAGAATACTACATTACACACACCCATCCCCTCCACCACTCCCTTAAGCCGCAAGCCAACCCGGAAAATCGGCGCACACTGAAAATGCTGCCCCGGGAACGGGGTTCCCGAGGAACCTCAAAAAGTCAGCCTGCCTGGCAAAACCTGGGTCCCGGGACGGCCTGCACCCAAACTTTGGCGATGAACATCGCCTCGCAGACCGGCCAGGACCTAGGAAAAAAAACCCAGCCAGGGGGGAAAAAAAAAAAAAAAACAGTTGGGGTTTTTTTATTCTAAAGCTAAAATGGTGTAAAAAATCCTGAAAGAGAAACAACACGAGGTTAGAAGACTACATTACACACATCCAACCCCTCCATCACCACACCCTCACCCCTCCCTCGAGTCGCAAGCCAGCCCTGAATATCGGCGCACACTCAAAATGCTGCCTCGGGAACGGGGTTCCCGGGGAGCCTCAAAAATCAAAAAATCAGCCTGCCTGGCAAAACCTGGGTCCCGGGATGGCCTGCACCCAAACTTTGGCGATGAACATCGCCTCGCAGACCGGCCGGGACCTAGGAAAAAAAACCCAGTCGAGGGAAAAAAAAAAAAATCCCCCGGCTGGGATTTTTTTATTCTAAAGCTAAAATGGTGTAAAAAAAAAACCTGTAAAAGAAAAAATACAAACACATGGTTAGAAGACTACTTTGCACACACCCATCCCCTCCTCTTGGGTTTGCTGCTCTGGGTTTCACCTTTTTCCAGTGATGGAAAGCATTTCAGATCAGCCTTCAGCAAACAGCCTTTCCCCATCACAAACACCCGTGGGCTCTTCTGAGATGGCTTCAGGTTAAGAAGTCTAGGAAGAAAGGGACTGGTATTAGCCAGATGAACATTTCCAGCCAGCCAACTGCTCGCCTGTCTCCTCACAGAGCACACAGTGTCACATCCTCTCTCCAGGCAAGCAGCGAGCAGCAAATGAAACAGAACTGCACTCCCTGCCATGGAGGTAGCAGAGGTGGAAGGGCAGAATCACAACCAGTTATGGGCCTGGGGACCAACTGTAGCACACGGGGTTCCAGGTAGAAAAGGAGGCTGTGCTCGTCCCATAAGGAAGCAGAGCTAGGGACTGGTTGGCCCCTTGACAGCCGTTCTGGATCTCCCATTCTGGATTTTGCAGCCCTGCAGGAGCTTAGTGTTTCATACAGTGTCTTTTCCCATTGTCTCCACACAGATCCACAGACATCTCCACAGACATCTGGCCTTGGCCAGATGATCATCTTTCTGTGCTCCTGTATGCTGTGTGTTCCTGCTGCCTCTCTGGGGCTGGCTGTCCCCAGGGCTGCACACTCACCCACCCCAGTCAGAGGGACTGAAGGGAGGCTGTCAGAGGTTGGAACAGGCTCTGCTTGGTGCTGCCCATCAACAGGACAAGAGGCAATGGGCAGAACCTGATGCAAAACATGTTCCACCTGAACATGGGGAAGAACTTCTTTCCTGTGCAGGTGACAGGTTACCAAGAGAGGGTGTGGAGTCTCCCTCACTGCAAGTATTCCAGAACCCTCTGGACACAATCCTGTGCCATGTGCTCTGGGATGACCCTTCTTGACCCATCCTGTGATACCCACCAGGAGCATGGATTGGAAAGCACATGGACATTTCCTACCTGCACAGCATTTCGGCCTTAAATTCCCCCACATGTGTCGGGAAGAATTTCACATGGAAAATCTGATTCTGGCCAGCAGGGATGGTACCGCAGCGGGGCTCGATGGAGAACAGCAGTGAGTCATTGACGGGAATTGGATAAAATTCCAGGGAGGAGCTAAGGTGCAGACTTGGCTGGGGCTGAGTTGGCTGGGGCTGAGTTGGCTGGGGCTGAGTTGACTGGGGCTGAGTTGACTGGGGCTGAGTTGACTCGAGTGGCGATGCCTGCTGCACCAGCCTTGCACGATTCCTTTCCCAGAGATCCTCAGCAGCAGAGGACAAGAAATCACCTGCAGGAGGAAAGAAGACATCTTTCAAAGACAAAATCCTTTGTTCCTAACAACTCTGCCTCCTGCTGCAGGTGGATAGAAGAGAACTGGGATGCACTTGGAGAGCCTCTGGCCAAGTACTTTCAGCAGGAGACAGAGCGGCTGGGAGTAGGGTCTCTGCCTGCAGCACACACTCCCATGCCGGGGCAGGAGGCTTGGTTTTAGACAGTGACTTTGCATTTGCCCTGGAGTGGGGAACTGCATACAGACAGCGGCTGCAGGGCAGCTCACTTGTTCCACCCTGGTTTTTCCCAGTCTCAGAGACTTCCCAAAGAGGTGCCCTGATGTCCCCCTTCCTAGTCCTGACCCAGTACATGGTTGTCCCTGGAGCCCAGCTCAGCTCCTGTGCAGAGCACAAGTGGCAAAGCAAGAACAGGAGGGGCTAAAAGGCAGAGAAGGAGGAAGGAGAAAACTCTCCAGTTGCAGCTGGGAAGTGGACAGGGATGAAAAAGCAATTTATGTTTTGGGGTGAAGTGGCAGGGTCTTCTCCCCAGGCCCTCAGCTACCAACTGAAATGGCCCAGGCACCACCCAGAGTCAAACACTTACGTGTCTGAGTGGACAAGAACGGCCTCCCAGAACTCTTCGACGGTATTTCCTCCTCCAGATTCTCCTCCCAGCAGTATTTCAGGGCTACATTCCCTGTATTGGACATCCAGAAACTGAAAAACAAGGAGGAGGAATAAAAAGCAAGTACTGAAGTAACACTGTATGGTGGGCTCCTGGTACCACCTTCCGCTAAGGAACGTCTTCTTCCCCAGGCATCTCTTCCACATTCAGAATTGCTGCCCTGGGTGGCCCAAACAAAGTATTTCAAAGTCTGCAAGTTTAGGAGGAAAGGGTCAACACGGTGCCCAGCACTCACGTGCTTATCTCTGTCTGGAAGAGCTCAGTCTGCTTCAGTTGAACCTCGACCATGTCCAGTTTGAACTCAGTGTAGTCAACCTGAGCACTGAGGAAAAGCTCGACCTCATGGCTGCTCTTCTCCAGGACGGTGTGAGGTGGTTCCGGGACTGCCTTGAACACCTGCAGGCAGAGGAGGGAAGAATCACTGAGCAGAGCCCAGAAAGCCAGGCTGAGCAGGGAAACCTTTTGGCCTCCAAACTTGGCCGCATAGAAAGGACATTCAGGTTTATTTCCCTGGAAAGATGACAAAATCGGACTGGTGTACTACGGTATTGGTTTCTACCCACTGATCAAAGCAGTCACCACCACGGCTACTAATACACCTCTGGGGATTATGGCCAGCTGTCAGTTCCTGTGCTTCAACCCTGTAGAGCCTCTGACCTTTTCCCTGGTCCCCTATAAATCCAGCAGGTCTCAAAGTTAGGATTAAGTTCTCCTGCTGGAGCCCTGTGGATGGAGAAGTCCAAGACTGATTAGTCCTAGAAAGAACTTTTTCCTTCTTGTCTTAGGAGAAAGTGCTTTCCAGATGTCACATGTGGGGTGGGAGCTGGCTGTGGGCATTTTGGGATGTGAATGATCTCACTGGGAAAGTCTCCAGCTGCTGATGCCCTGATGGGGAAGTTGGGTTTACAGGACTCACAATGATTCAGAAACTCAGAAAGAACCTTCACCAAGATGAGTGTGTTTGGCAATAATGATAGAAAAAGCAAGACTTTCTGGAGATGATGCTTCTCCAGACTCCTGCATACTATCACACAAGGCCTGGGCTGCTCCATAATGAGATATCCCCCACAATACAGAGGCCACAACCAAAATCTCTGGTGTCGGTGTAGGCAGAGCTCGGAGCTCACCGGTGTACGCACAAGAACACTTGTGCTGCTCTCCCCTTCAGAACAAAAGACAGAATGCAGTGGAATTCACTCCTTGTGGGTGACAAGGCACCAAATCAGATGAAGAGATTTTAACACAGTCAAATGGGATAAAATCAAACGTGACCTCCCACTCAACACGGGTTGCAACACTCGGCTCGTGGCACAGACCGGCAGTTTGCATGTGGATAAAGGTCTCTTGCCCAAAGGTTTCCCCCTGTGGTGTGAGCCCACTGCGCATCCGCCTCTCCCTAAAAGGCACTGCTGGTGAACCTCCCTGCTGGAGCCAATGCCAGCAGCGCTGGTTCTCTGCTGCTGTCGGCAGGTCCTTTTGCAGCAGCTCGGTGAGTTTTTGCTGCTGTGCTTCTTACCCTCCGCTTCAAAGGCCAGCGGGCTCCCGGGAGTCTCTCGGTGGTATCCTCCCACTTCTCAGTGCGCATTCTGTCATCCCAGTCCTAAACCTCCTCTGGTGGCAGCTGGTATTTGATCTTGGCCACCTTACAGTTCACAGAGTGCCTTTTGACGGTGACTGGGACCTTGGATTTCAAGGTCACTCTGATATTCTTGGCACAGCCAGGCTGGAGGTGTTCCACCTAGGGAGAACCAGAAAGTCAAGACCAAACTGGAATCACTGGCAAGGGCAGCACTGACAGCAAAAGGGACTGATACGACGAGCAGCTGTGCTGGGAATCAGCACCTCAATGAGGATTTATGTGAGATTTGATAGACCAAATATGAACAGAAGGTGCCACCTCCCATAACGTGGAGCCTTTTCTGCTGGGCTGACAGCCCTGCCCCAGCAAAGAGAGGGATTGCATCTCCTGCATGGCACTGGAACGGGCTCTCACTGGTATGTGGTGACTCCCTGCCAGCTCCCAGGAACACCAGGAAAGGGCCTGAGCAACTGGGAGAGGCACGGTTGACCCAGTTCACCTTGGGGGAGAACTGGAACGGGGCATCTGCCAGCAGCCACTCAAACCGCATCACCTCCTCCTTGCTGCGGTTGGTGACTGTGAAGGTCTTGTCGCAGAGCTCCCTGACTGCACAATCCCCAAACTCTATGTGATTCGCTCTGACAGCTGTGAAGAAGGAGAGTAAGAGATCTCAGCATGCAGTGAGGTCCATCCGCCCCCCTCACGTGCAGAGACAAGTGTATGTTCAGCTCTTCCTTGCCCCAAGCCTCCCTCCCTCCCTCTGGGAGGTCCCCAAGCCTGTGGCTGTGCCTGTGCCCAGTGACAAGCAGCACAGCACACACTACTCTGTGTGCACGGCAGGCAAGCTCACAGGTCCCCCAAGTCCAGTGGGTGACAGCCCAGCCCTGGCTAGAGAGAGGACACGCATGATCAGACATTTTCCTCTTCCTCGCTCTACCTTGGCAGCCTCTCCTCTCTTACCCTCAATGATGTCGTCTCCAGATTGCCCTCAGCATTGCTCTCCTGGCTGTCTTCTGCTAGTCCAGAGAGGTTATCAAGGGTGACGTCATCATTGTGGCCTTCACCCACCAGCTCTATGTCGATCTCACTGTTACCCGACACTGGCATACGGATCTTCCCTTCCAGACGTTGGGTCAGGGTGGGTTTGAAAAACACATGAAACTCTGCTGATTGCCCATGTTCCAGGAGCATGTAAGGCTTCTGGGGATGCTTCTTGGCTGCACGGCAATGGGAATCAGAGTTAAGTGATGGAGCTGTACAGAGGAAATATTTCCCGGGGTTATAGGAGAAGTAAGAGGTTGGAATCAGTTGCTTCTAAGCACAGGTTCTCCCACCAGTGGTTCCAGACCCTCTTCCTGTGTTCACAAGAGCATGTCACCATCACACATATCACCACTTAAGCAGCTTAACCTCAGGTTAACGCCCAGCCCTCATTCCATCTGCTTCCAGCCAGCTCCTGCCATACGGATGGTTGAGCCAAGGAGTGGTTTTGGCTTCTGCTGGCTGGCTTGTGCGCTCAAGGGCTGCCTACCTTCAGGCTGGTACCTTCCCACACGCAGCAAAGACCTCAGTCAGTCCACTGAGGTGGTGATAGTCCCCCACAGCTCAACCCACCGTGTCTCGAAGAACAGAAAAACTTTCTACAACTTGCTAGGAGGAAACCCTGCAAGGAGGCCACAAGAAAAGCTCGGGGGACAGAGAGGTCTAGGAAAGAAACTATGTCCAACGTGGCTGCTGCTTAGACAAGACAAGAGCAGGGCACACCTTTTCCCTCTGTGAGTGATCACGCTGCACAGTTAATGAATTTACCTTTCCCAGTGGAGTCCTTTTCCATGTCTGCAGTGTGGAAGGCATGGAGTTGTGGACTGTGTGCTTTTCAGGAAGAAAACTCCCTTGTCATCCATGATATGAACTGTAAACTGAGAAAAGGGAACACGGACCACAATGACATTGGTGTGAGTAGAGGCTGGCACAGGGGTTGAGCCTGTACGGCCGCTGGTCCAGCATGGGGAACCCAGACCACCTCCCCACCTCAAACACAGCGCCCAGCACAAAGGTTAAGTGAAGTCACACAGGGAAAAAAGGGTGTTCAGAAGCATATGGATAGAACTGACATAGAGTCAAACAGGACAGTCAGTCACGAGCAGAATGTAACGAAACGACAACTAAGTTTAAATAAAATGGAGTCAACCAGTATCAAATGCAATCTCATGGAACTGGGACGTCACACACGCCCACATGAGAACAAAATGTGAGCTGGGAGATGGGGGGAAAAACACCCCACCACCTTTCTTGTCTTGTGTTCAACTGACGAGGAAAGACTGGACAGAAAATCACAGTTTTTGGGACCTTTCCTCCACAGGACAAGCACTTGTTCCCAACCCAGAGCATTCCCCAAGCAGGTCCTTACCTGGGTGGGTACGATGCCATTGTTACGAAGGACCAGGGGGAGTGTCTGTGAATCCCCCAGCAGGAGCCTCCTGAAGCGCAGCACAGGGTTTCCCCTCTTACTCCGAAGGCCCGGGCACTCGACTGTCACCTGAGGCACGTGCCCCTCTCCACTGACAGTGAAGGTCAGCTGTTGGGGTTTCGTCTTCACGGAGCTGCTGGAGAGACACAGAAACCATTTCAACCAGAGCCTTCCAGAATAACAGTTCTAAATAATTTCCCTCATTTGAATCGTGCCGTACAGCAGATAAATAATGAGGCACCAGATGAGACGTGGTAAATGCTCTGGCTGCAGTGATAGGAGACATATGCAACAAGCAAAAGCACACCATGAGAACAGTACAAAAGCAAGAAGGGAAAACCAAATCAACACCACCGTCAGTAAAGATTATTTCCAAGGATCCTAAAGAAGGAATTGCTTGTTAGGGCAGAAAGCTGACTTCCCTGTTCCAATTCAGCCACTAAAGGTTTGGGGAAGGGCAAGTCAGAGCCCCAGTACACAGGTGCCAGGGAGAGGAACCAGGCTTCTTTGATAAGAGCTCCAATCACTCCCCTGATTAAAAAATAGCTTAATGTATGCCTGGAAACCACACAAGGATCACTTCCTTTTACAGAAATAAGGAGGAAATCTTGACTTGCTGGCACAGAAACTGCTTCATCTAGGCCTTTGTCTTCGGAAAGTCCCAGCTCAGCTGTTGCACTTCTCAGTAACTTCCAGTCGGCTACCCGAGGCCCTCTCTTCAGAGTCCCTCACACAGCCTGAAGTATCCTCCTCATTTTTCTGCTCTGCTCTGCCTAACAGTTACTGCCTCCTGGATCATCTCATGCCAAGTATTCTGCCTAAGGGTACTGAAAGCATTAGAGGTACCAAGAGAAGAGGTAGCTACCAGAACGGTCCCCCCAATACTTCACAGGGTCACTACCTTTTTGGGATAACAACGGAAGCTGTGAAAGTACACTGGTAGTCCTCCTTTTGTTCTGGAGTGAAGGTCACTGTAGCAAAGGCGTGGGATAAACCAGGAATCCTCATCTCAACAGGATCCAGCTTGAAGATGTTGCTGATGAGGTTGTGAGGCTTGGGGGGAACCCACAGTGCAGTGTTAATGTCACATCTTTCAATGTGACCCAGTACATTCCTAGATGCATCCCTGGGAACAGCCCCAGACAGCCTGTCTTGCTTCATGCTTCCCTGGGCAGGCTCCCTCCATCCCAGGGGATGCTGACCTTGCGCTAATGCCCAGGCATTCAAAAGCTTGCTTTAAGGGCTGGGCAGCCACCCCAGCACACGTGAGAGGTTGGGATGGCATGGAAACCCCTGCAAATAACCCCGGACTGGCCTTTCAAGAGAAGGAAAAGCCAGGAAATGCTCTGCTTTGAGCTCTACCCCATTGGTCTGTAACAGCCCCTCTCTGAGTGTGCTTTCGAGAGATGTTCGGAAGGATTCCCACCAAAGACCCGGAAGCGTGAGCCAAAATTTGCTTGAGAGATGTGGAATTCAATGCAAATGCCCCTCTGGCATTGCTGCTCTGCCCTGCAGTTTGACCTGCACTGAGCTGGACTGGTCCAGCTGGGCCAGAGAACGCAATGACTCTGGAGAACAAGGCAGGCTCTCACATGGCCTTTAGAGAGCAGTGCTCACCTTGGCCTCTTGTTCTTACCTCTCCAGGCATGGCTTTGATGGAGAGGACCACGTCACATGGGACACTGCTGCCATTAGAGATCTTGAAGTGAACCGTGGCCCGTTGCCCAACCTGAACTTTGGTGAAGATGAATTTGTTATCATCTCTGATGAACACACCGTTGCCTTGCACCGACTGTAATGTCTGGCGGAGATTGACGTTGCTGTGGATTGGGTACTGCTCAAAGATGGACGTGACGTCTTCAACAAGCGCTGCAGAGAGACTAGAGGAAGGGCTGAGGCTGGAGAATCTCTTTTCTGAATTTACTTGGACCCAGTTGGCCTCTCAGAAGGTTTGATAAGCCCTTTCTGTCCAGGTGACTGCAAAACCCAGCCTTGGATGAGAGAGCTCAGTCAGTGAGGATGGAGCTCAGTCAACCTCAGTCTTAAAGGGCACTGCTTTCCTTTTATGCTTCCACACATCCCTCCCAGCCTCTCCCCACTGGTGGACTTGAAAAGGACTGCAGCCTCTGAGGATTTTAAGGTGGGACTTCAGGACCAGGGTGCCTCTCTATCCAAGTAGCAAGTTTAGGTGCTGATCAGCAGCAGGACTGCCCATGGCAACCTGTGGACAGCACGTACCTGGGAAGCAGGACTCGGCAGTCAGGGTAAAGGGAATGCCGAGGGGATTGTCCTTGGGGTCTCTGTTGCTGATGTCAATGTACAGCTGCTCCTCACCTTTCCCCTCTGCTCCTGCGTTGCAATCCACTGTGATCTTCCGCTGGCCCCAAGGACTGACGGAGCCGGAGCAAGGGGACACCGTGAACATGCCTACAGTGAGCTGAGCCTGCAGAAAGAGCGCCAGGACAGGCTGATGCCAAACAGCCGTACCCTGAACACCCCCAGCAAGGAGGATGCCATGCCTTGGCCTCCAGCTGGGCCCGAGCACCCAGTGGCAGCGCAGGGAAGGATGACTCCACGGCCCAAAGGCAGCCCCGGGATGAGATGAACAAGCCAGGAGGAGCTGCAAGTCTGTCCCGAGTGGCAGAGAGAAAGGAGTTGGGGTGAAAAGAATGAAGGTGGTAGTTGGGATCCTTCAACCTCCAGGGGTACAGGAGAGCAGAAAGGACTGAGAGAAATGATGGGAGAGAGAGAGGGGACTGGGAGGAAGAAAAAGCAAAGCTGTCAATGTTCTATGGATTGGGAGTTCAGATGGGGACACTTTGCTCCTGTGGTGTTCACAGATCTGTGCTGGCTAGCAGCCACCAAACACAGGACCTGCTCCCCTCTCTTGACCCCACAACTGCAGGTCAGAGCCAGAGCATGGGACTGTCAGTGGCACTGAACAGATAATGGACTCTCCATCCCGCAGACCTTGTCCTACCCCCAGCCTGGGCACAGCTGCATCCTCCCCCATCCCCTGCAGCAGCACACGCTGGGCAGGAGCAGGAGCCACCCACCTGCGTCAAGTGCTTTCTTTCCCTGACCGAGGGGACAGATTCCTCTTGCTGTGAACTGAGAGGAGAAAGCAGAGATGTGTCATGCTGAGCTCCCCTGCCTTTGTCTGAGGCCAAAGCTGGCCTTCCTCCCCATGCAGGAAAGCCTTCCTGCTCCCGATGGCCCCCGGAGAGCTGCCTGCAGCACCCATTGCTGCAGCTCCTGGACAGAGCAGCTCTGTCACCAGCTTTGGCCCACACATGGGGATACTGAGGTGTTGTTTTCCTCCCTCTTCCCAAGCCAGCGACCCAAATGGACAATAACCCAGGTCTGTCACACACCAGCTGTGTGGTGGTGCCTCCTCAGACAGAAAGGCTGGGGTAGGTCTTCTCTTACCTTTGCAGTGGAGGTGCTCGGTGGATGAGGAATTTGAAGTTAAGAGCACCTTTGTTCTCCACAATTAAGACATGGCTCTTCTTGGTGCCCTTAACCATGGCACCGAAGTCGATGGGCGAGGCAGGCTCGATGCTGTACTTGCTGTACACAGCTCTCGCCGACACCCTCACTGGGATGGTGGTAACGGTCTCACCTCCTTGACCCGATTTGAGATCAATGACCTGCAACCAGAGGAGGGGCTGGTAAACACAGCAGAGAGGCCAGCCTCTACCCCTGTCCCCTGACCCCAGCCCAGGTCTCCAGCAGCTCACCCTCCCTTTTTAAAGGCCTCTTCTTAGAGCCAGATTTCCAGCTCTCTTACAAAGCCTCCCAAATGGTTTTGGAAGTCTCTGGGTGTGTAGGAGAGAGGATGCCCCAGCTAAAGCCTGCTTTGCACAAGACACCTCTCCTGCTTATGCTCCCAAGACACACTGTGCTAACACAGCTGGGCCCAGGCAGCTCACCTGGCAGAGCAGGATGGGTTTGCTCTCGAGAAACACTTCAGTCATGGGGTGGAAGAGGACCTCAACTTTCACAGGTGGCCGGGAGGCTTTCAGCACAGCCCTCTGCGGCCGGACAGTGAAGGGAGATTCCAAGTCGCCCCTCTTGGCACTTCCAGTGGTCAGCTTGAAACTGTGGAGAAAGGGAAAGAATGAAGACCTCTGCAGTTGAAAGTACAGGTGCCACCAGCACAGCCAGGACTCTGCATAGGACCAGAAAAAAAAGAAAAGGGAGCAGTACGGGAACAGGTTCTAGCCATGGACAGAGGGAGAATGCAGGCCTGGGAGCCTGAGGGAAAGCTCAGCACCAGGCAGCTGGACTCACCTGTACTCAATGTCATATAAGCCTTTGTTCTGCAGACTCAGGACTTGCTTCTTATGATCCAGGACATTAATGGTTCTAAATTCCAAGCTGCCATCTGGACCTGCAGAAAACCCGCAGAGCGAGGTAAGAAATGGTGAATATTTGTGAGCTGCTGCAGAGCACACTAGCTCACAAGCTACACAGTTGGAGTTCTTAGATGGCACAAAACCCTCTTCAGCAAGTGTCCCTTCTTGGAAGTGTTCTCTAGCTACTTGGCTGCCCTTTCTCTTCTCACTCCAGTATCTGCAGGGTAGAAGCCGAGGAGCTTGGCTTCCATTTCCTTGCTTCCAAGCACAAATCCAGCTACTTTATGTGCTCTGCTGAGCCAACTGCCTGTTCAGATGACTGTTGTTTCAAAGCACCAAATGCAATCTGCACACGAAGCTGCACATTCCAAGTTCAGACGGGAGAGACTCAAGGCTGTTGGTGCCCTGACAGTGCTTTACTTCACACAGCTTGCAAGGTCTGTGCTTTATGGATCTGTGCCACCCTTGCCTGCTATGTCATCCCCTCCCAAGGGCTTTGGTTGCCCACCTGCCAAGGTAGTAAAATGCATCTGGACTGTGTTGTCGGGAGGCATCCACTGACCTTCAGGCATGTTGATGCTCAGATTAACATCGTAGACCTCCACAGAGACTTTGATGGTTTCAGCCTGAACAATGCCCAGGATGTTTTCTGTCTCTGAAACCTGAGGCAGCAAGAAACAAACACTGCTTAGACCATTCTTTTGGAAGACAGCCTCTAAGTCCTTGTCTCTGCCAGCTGCTTCCCCCACGACCTCCCTGGCTTGACAAGTGTTTGTGGACTCCCAAGTTTTCTTAACCTGTTCATCTCACAGGCTGCCCCGGCGGGATTCTGCTGCAGTAAAGAACCTTATCAGCCCAATTCTGCACTCCCACAGCAGGGAATGGTGCTGCTAAAGCACCCTTGAGAGGGCCAGGGCTGTAAACACAACCACAAGAAATGCGAGGTGTCCCAGAGCAGGTGGCATTGACAATTAGCGCCCTCCTCTTCAATCACCTCGCATGCTTACTGAAATGCAGCCTCTAAACCACAGGGAACAAACTCCCAGAAAGGGTCCAGAGCGAATGCTGGTCTGTACAACCAAACAGCAGCCTTCAAGCCTGCAGAGCAGCAAGGAAGCTGTGGTACAGGCTCCGGATGCAGAGCCTGGGCACCCGGCCAACCCAGCGCAGAGGCAGAAGTTGGGACCACAGCACCCCTGTGTCTGTCAGGTGCAGCTCTTCCTGACTCTGTCCCTAAGAGCACACGGCTGCTTGCTCTGCCCTGCTCTGCCAGGAAGGCCCAAGTCCCTCTCACCTCCAGTCGGATCATCTTATTTGTGATGCCAGTCTTCTCGGCCTTGAAATCCAGCTTCACCTCAAAGTCTGTGCTGGGGCCAATGATGCCCCTGCCTTGTGATGCAGAGAAGTCATCTCCAAGGTCGTCCAGCCCACTGAGGTGCCATGCCATGGGCAGTGGGCTGTCATTTCTCAGGACCAGGGTCTGGGTGTCAGTCCTGCAGAGACAGGAAGACACTCAGCGTCAGTGCTCGGTGATCACACCAGCCTGGCCACTGAATGTGGCTTGAAGCAGCTCCATCTGAGCCTCTGGAACCAGAGTCAAACCTCTTCTCTTTGTCATGAGCCTTGGAGTGCCCTCAGCCGTGGGATGACTGACCTGTGCAGAAGCAGTTTGTTGAAATGCAGCTCTTGGGGGCTGACCCTCAGCTTCACCTGCACCCCTTCGCAGCACAGTCGGAAGATCACTGGCTCCGGGTTGTCCTTGATCCAGCAGATGAGACTGTCTTCCAGGAGGCCAGTGGAAGTTGGGTACGCCCAAACACTCAGCTTCTGAATCCGTCCCCACAAACAGAAATACAAAGAGCCCTCCGTGAGCAGGAGGAACGGCACTCAGCGGTGCCTGCCCTACCTGCTCGCCTCCTACCTTCTTCTCTTTGGGCTGCAGCCTCATGCTGGGAGGGTCCAAAAGGAACGTCTCTCCTTTGCTGTCGTTCTCAAAGGAGAAATGCACCTCTGCCTCCATGGGGGAGTCGTTGAGGATGGTTAACTTTTCGCTGTTGCCGGGGCAGTTCTGTGCCTTGTACCTGCCCAGAGAAGGGGAAAAGGCTGCAGAGGAGACTGTTGCCCTCACCACCCACGGAGGAAAGCACCGTGTGCTGGCAGCAGGAGGTGGCACTGGAAGACCACGGTCTAACAAGCAGGGGAAGAAAAAGGATCCCTGTCAGGGGCACGAGGCACGGTCTGTGTGCTCATCCTTGCCTGGCTTTGATGCCTGCCCCTATACCTGGTGCCTGCATCCCAGAAGCGTGACAATGCACAGGCCATTTCAAGAGTGTTTCACACAATATAAATTCAAAAGTGCCTGGAAAAACAACAATACACCAGGCACAAGGGTTCTTTCCCCTTCTAACTTGGGGTGCCTTCCCTGCAGAGGATAGAGAAAGGCTTTGGAAAAGATGTTTGCAAAAGTGTTTTGCTTATCTCTTTTAGGAAAGTCATCAGACTACCCTGGGTTAGCTCAAAAGTCTGAGGGAAAGAAATCAAAAGCATCAGTTCCCAAGGCGAATGTGAAAGATAACAAATGACCCTTCCCTGAGGTGTGCAACTGAATTTGGAGTGAAAGGGCTAAAGAGGCAAACAGAAATCCCAGACCATCCATCAGCCTGGCCTTCCAGAGCTCCCATGGAGACAGGAACTTAACTTCAAATATTATTAAAAAATAAAAAGAAGAGTGACATTAAAAACAGAAATATGCCAACAGCTACAATGACAGTATTTTTAGGTAGACTTTTTCCAGCACTGCGGATGCAATGGAATCTCGGGAAAATGTAATTCCTGCTGTAGGTTCCCCTCTGACTCCCACATATTGGCACGTCAAATCACAAAACCTCACTACTATTAGAGATTAATGAAAGGTTTACAAAACCATCTAGAGAATACTTGCTCGTTTAGTCTACCTGTAGAGCTCAAAGTACTTGAAAAAGCACCATAAACTTCATTTCCTAAGGAGTGGAGCTGAGATGTGGAGGGGACACAGGTTGCCCCAAGTCACCCTCGGGTTGGCAGTAGCAGCTCTGGTGGCTCTGGACACCAGGGCACCCACCAGGTTGGCAAAGCAGCTCCTCCAAGGCTCATTTGCCTGTTATCTGCTCACGCTCACACATCTGGGCTCCCTCAAGCCCATGTGTCTGCCAGGTCTCTGCCCGGGACTGCCCTGCATTGTGCCACTGGGACAGTGTGTCTGCAAGTGTGTCCAGGAGAGCACAAGGCCCTGGAGATCCCCTCCCGACATCTCGGTCTGTACAGGTAGCACACAGGGATGCTCACTTGGGAGCAGGGAGCACATACCACTCTCTTGACTTGCCACAAAGCAGCGGTCCAAAGCTCGTCATGAGCACTGCTTTGTGCTCATGACATATTCCTTGGAGATGATGTCCTCCTTCTCCTTGCTCTTCCTCCAGCGAGGAAACACCAGCCTGGGCAGAGAAAAAACGGGGAATGAGGAGCTCTGAGATGCTGCAAGTAGGAAATCTAGTCCGAAAGCCATCACCCTTCTTGGTGGCTGAGGTACCAGTTCAGCCTCCCAGCTCCCAGCAGAGGAAGGGATGCTGGGTGACTCAGGCAGCACCATCTGCCCCAGCCAGGAGGTCACAAGGGGCAGCCCTGGCTCCCAGGTCAGGGGGAGCAGTGTGGGATGCTCCTGTGGCCCAGCCTTACCGTGGGTTCTGGCTGATGCTGGGGTACAGGGCAGTGGCACTGCAGGGCAACTGGTACGGGCGCTTTGACCCCAGGATCTCAAAGTTCATCAGCTGGTCAAACTGCCCTGGCACTGTGGGGCTGAAGCGGATCTTCAGTTCCACCTCAGCGTGGGCAGGAACGATCCACTGGAACCTTCTCAGCCTGGCAGTTAAAAGGGAAGCTTCAGACATTGCTAAGGGGCAAACAAGACAAGGAGGAGGGCTGTGCACTCGCCATCCCATGCAGGCACTGGCAGAGGGTCGCTGCGGAGCTGAGGACGACGGACCTTGTTTGGCAAGATGAGCGTGAAGCACAGGGATCACCTCCTCCCCTGCAGCTCACCTGGCAGGTCTCTCAAGGGTTGAGTCACTCTGCAGTCGGCTTTTTGTTGGCTCAGGTGAACTTTTGGGTGTTTCTGAGGAGTGATCCCGGGGACTTTTTGGGCTCGGGGGGGAGTTTGGCTTTTCCTTGCTAGACTTGTGTCTACTCGTGGCTTTCCCCTCCTTCAAGCGGTCCTGTGCCTCTGCCTCTGGGGCCTTGGCATAAGGGGAGAGAGAAAAGGGAGAGAGAGGTGAGACCTGCCCTGAGACACCCTCCTCCTGGAAAGCAGAATGGGGTTTGTTAGCCAACAGGAGAGAGAATAAATAATCACCACTGCCCATGGACTTGGTCTTCCTTATTGGCCTTTGTCTTGCCTCGGACACCCCTCCTTACCCAGGACCCTCTCCCCACCGAGGACCCTTGGGTTGATGGGTTTAAGTGATTTTTTTCCTGTTGTCTTACAGAACTGCTCTGTGTCTCCAGCAGAGCTGTCTCTTTTCTCTCATCCCTGGTGGAAAGGATGCCTGCAGACATGGGGCCCCATCACGTCTTCACTGCCCCTCCACGGTGACCCTTTTCCATCCAACCTGTGCCCTGCCCTGGCACCTTCACTGAAGGCACAAAAGGAGTACCCACCACATCATCTTCTGCAGCAGCACCCTCAGGTTCAACAAGGATGAAGTGTCTGAGGTCTTCTGTTGCTGTGGGGACTCTGTCCTCCTCTGGGCAGGGAGCCATGGAGAAAAGAGAGCCAGGGGGAATGGGAGGTCCCAGTCCCAGATAGTACAGGATCTAAAACCAAAGAGAAAAGCCTTTTTATACTCCTGACACCTTCATCCTCACACTCCTTCCCTAAAGGCCATGAGCTTTTGGCAGTGGAGTTTTTGATTTACACGGAGTACAAGCTCTTTTTTATGTCCCATGGGTCAGCAGGCTCCAGAGCAGAGGCAGGACCTACAGTGGGACCAAGAGAGAAACCTCTCCCAAGTGACTCAGCTGAAGAGAACAATGCCTGGGAGCTGCCCTGCCCTGGGACCATTTTTAATGATTTCCAGACTGAGAAACTCTCTGAACAGATGGAATGCTTGGACACAGAGCACTCCCACTTTCCACACATCTGAGGGAGGCTGAGAACCTCCCCATCCACAGAGATACTGCAGAGCTATTGTGGAACATCATCGTGGCCTTGACAAGGCTCTGTGTTGTTATCACCTGGGGGACACACTGTTCCAGGGTCCCAGACCATGGCAAGTTCAGCATCTGAACCTTGCAGGCTTTTACCTGCTTTGCTGGTGGCAGCTTCTTGCTCTTCAGGATCCTCCTAAACACCTTCTCATGACGCATGACGTGGAAGTCCAAGCAGGGCACTCCGGCCCCCTGGCTTCCAACTGAGCCTTCTGCAACTTCCCCTTCCTGCTGAAGACTCTTGTGGCTGCCATGTTTTTTCAGAGGATTCTTCTTGGGCTTCTCTAGAGACTTACTGCTCTTCTTCTCATCTTTGTGTTTAGGGGAAGACTGGGACTTGTCTTGCACTTGGTTCATGATACCCTGAACCCTGTCCCAGGATGACAGAATACATCTGATCCTGTTCTGCGAAGACTAATAGATCTTAAACCTCAGGTCCAAGATCCTGTCCTGCTTACTCAGCACCTCTGGGATTTTGGTTTCTTGTTGCTGTTGTTTTGCTGATGTTTTTTTGGGCTTGCTGGGAACCACTTGGCTTTTGGTTTCCTGCTGCTGTTTTTTGGCTGCTGGTTTTTTTGCTCTTCCTCTGGACCTCTGGTTTTTTGGTTTCCCCCTGCTGCTCTTTTGCGGGTACCTTAAACTTCACCGAGCGGCCATTCTTCTTCTTCTGCAGCTTATCTTGCTTCTCTGAGGCTCGTGATGACACCTTTTTGCTTTCCTTATGCTCTCGAGCCAGCTGCTCCAGCTCCCTTCTGCAAGCCAAAGAGAAAACACCCCCGAGAGTCACCACCAGAAACCTGGGCTCACTGTAATCCCAGCTGGCTCCGCCCTTCACTCCTTGACCCTGAGGCCAGGTAGAACTGTCAGACCATCTCCGTGGACCTTCCTCAACCCAGAGAGCTTGGGAATATCCCAAGTGAGGAAGGTTTAGAGGTGACCTCCTGGGCCGGCCAAACCTAAACCTTGCCATCAGAAGGTATCAACTGTGCACCTTCTCCCCTGAGGTTCACCCGGACACCTCCAGCACGCTGCCAAAGGCTCATCCACCATCTCTCTGCAGGGATGACTGAAGCCCCCCCTCTCTTGGTTTCCCAGTTTAGACCTGCCCATGAATTGCTAACACCTACTTATCCCTCCTCCAATGCATACTTGGCTCCTTCAGCCCCCTTCTCCCTGGGCTGTGCCTGCTCATTAATGAGAATAACCATAGCAATCAAAAAGCAAAGGCTGCAGGAAGTCCCCTCCTGCAAATCAGGCTCTGAATCACCAGGTTTCCTGCTGGAACACAGCTGTGACCAGAGCACACTTGTGCTGTCTGTCCTGGGAACTGATTTGAAGCAGTCCTGGCCATCTCCTCCCAGTACAACAAACATCAGCCTGGGCTGAGAGAAGTGCTGAAACACAGGCTCGCTTTAAGCAGCTTCCCCTCCCAGCTCCACCCTCTTCCTGTGTGTCCTCCTGAGCTGGGCTGCCTTGCTGGGCCAGAGTTTCTCCCGGGTTCACCTGCTGCTGCAGCTGAAGGGCAGCCTAAGCTTTTATGGATGGTGCTCCACCCTAAGGAAAGCCCTGGCACATCAGCATTGCAAGGACTTCGTCTAGAGCAGGACTGGGGTGAAAGCAAGCCAGCTCAGCTGTGTCCCACACGGGCCCACACCACAATCCTGTGGGTTTGGTGAAGAAGGAGGATGATGAAGAAGATGAGAACCAACATCACGCACTTCGAGACACTTCCGTGGGCAGTGGCAAGGCAAGCCCAGAGCCCAGCTCCCCGCAGGCCATGTCTAAGCCAGAGGGCTCACGGCTAAAAGGGAGAGAAGATGTTCTCATCTCAACAGAGGAAAGTCCTTCCTCTCTTGGGAACCGGGGACCTGGACCTGGCCATCCTTGTGCTGCTTCTGGCCTTTGCTCTTGAACTCCTCTGAGCTCAACCAAGGTCCTTGGAGCAGAGAAACCCTCCAGGGACACTACCCTGAGGAGTAACCCAGGGGAGGCTTCCTTACCTCTCCTTCCACTCACGCTTGATTTGTTCTATTTTGTAATCAAGCAGAGCTTTCTGCTTCTCAGAGAGGGCTTCGTACTCATCCACATCCACATCCCAGAGACGTTCTTCCTCTCTCCGGGCAGCTTCTTCCTTCTCCCGTGCTTCAGCACAGACCACAAGAGAAGCCATCAGTGACTGCAAGCAGAGCTTGGGGCTCCGGGTCAGCTGCGAGGATTCACAGCTCTTTCCTGACCCAGCCTCTCACTCTGCCAGGAGACACTGCGGAGCTCACATCCCTGCTCCAAAATTCAGACAGCCCCCCAAACTGTGGCCTGGCTCAGGTGCACCACGGCTGTGGACAGCTGGCTGGGGGCTGGTCACTGAGCCACGCCAGCTTGCACTTGCACCCAAGCTTTAATGATGGAGATTAAGGTGAGTCTTACAGCCTCAGCTCTGCTGTATGTAAAGAAGCTGTGAGCTGAGTGCTGGCTACACTGAGGCAGAAGGATCAATAAAAAGATTTCTTACAAGCTCTGCTGCAAACCCAGATACACACAGCTAAGGTTGAGGGCTTGAGAGAGATTTGAGAGGGGTGGAGATATCTCACCTTTCTGCTGTTTTTTAGCTGCCCTCCTCTCTCTTGCAGCTATCTGCCTGCCTTTCCAAAACTCAGAATCCTGGAAGATGTTCACAACGCGGATATGAGGGCGATTGCTGACAGCTTTGAGCACGCACAGGAGAGAAGATGCCAGGCTGCTCGCAAAGAGGGTCTCCAGGCCATCAAACACCACTCCCTTGTAGCAGTCACTCAGCTGCCAGGAGAGACAAACAGGAACAGCGAGTCAGCCATCGCACACGTTGGGCTCGCAGCGGGTCAGAAATGCAGATGTCTCAGGACACCAGCCGCTGTCATTCCCAGTGCATTAGCTACGACCAGCTTGGATCTGTCAACTTAGGGCATCTGCACCTTCCCCCAAGGATCCCTGCATGCGGCACAGGATCCTCCAGCAGCAGGCACAGACCTCCTCCTCCTCCTCTCCGAGCTGTACCTCACTGCCTGTCTCTCTGGAGCAGGAACGTCTCCGTTTCCCCCACGCCACGTACCTGCAGCCGTTCAGAGATGATTTCCACCAGCAATTCCTCGGGCAGCACACAGCTCCAACACTTCCTCTTTTTCTCCTTTCTCCCCGTCCTGGTGAGGATGGTCAGTCGCTGTGGCGCAGGAAACGGCTGCCATCTGCAATGTGGAACAGGGTACGGAAAATAAACCCCTGCAGAAAGCCCTGGACAGTTCCCAGTGCTGGGCTCGCATCTGGGCTTCCTCGCTAGCGGAGACAAGGGCAACCCTGCAGTGCAGGCCCTGGAGGGCCCGTCCCTTGGCCAGCAGAGACCCAAGCTTGCAAGGCCCCGGCACAGCCTCCCACAGCTTTGCTCGCCGCCTGCAGCCAAGTCAGCCAGGAATACACTTTGCCAACACACCATTAAGAACCAATGGTGCTTTTCTGCCAGAGCACATTCCCGCCCCAAGCCATGCCCAGCTGGCTCTTGGCACTATAGACCCTGCACCAGGCCCTTGGTGACACGGAGCCTCCACTGTAAGCAGCCCCTTCCCATCTCAACGGCAACAGTGCAGATGATGTTTCACCTTGGAGGGCACTGAAAATCTTGCCTGGGGTTTGTCAGATGCCTTATCCTTGGTTGATGAAGCGCTATGGTGTCCAGCACTCAGGGTCTTCTGGTTGGCTTTGTCCCCAGGGCTGGGCTCAGTTTTCTTGGCCTCAGTACCCTTTTTACCTGCAGAGGGGACAGATGGCTCAACAGGGTTGTGAGGAGCAAGCAGGCACCTTCCACCCCAATGGGCACAGCCTTGCCCCTGGAAGGGACATGGCACTTGTCCCCCAGCCTGCTGGGCACTAGCAGCACTGCTTCCCTGAAGCAGCTCCTTCCCTGCTTATCAGCAGGACAGCACACCAGCCCAGACTGAATTTTAAAGCCAGCTCTAGGCCCCTCCTAACAAACACGTACACAGGTGACACTGCTAGCACAGTAGTTCCCCTACGGATGAAGCCAAAGATTCGCCCTCCAGGACCATTGTTTCCATACCTTGCACCCATCCTGCATTTTCACATGGAGACTGTAACATGCAGCCCTGCCCCAGCTGCATCACCCATCTCTCTGCTGGAGCTAAATCCTCCGTGTGGGAAAACTCCAGCTGGGATCCACACCCTTCTTCCTTCCACCAGCTCTGAACCCAACCAGGTTCAAAGCGGAGCAGTGCAAAACTTCTCCCCACACTGAGTAGGTCTGCCCTCACCCTGCAGAGCTCAGGGTACCAACTGCCCAGTAAGTTTCCTGAAAGTCTCCAGTCTGATTTGGAGAACAGCACAGCGTGCACGAGCTGCGTGACCCAACAGTGGGCATAGGAAAATCTCTGGAGAAAAGAGGTCATCTACAGCATGTTTCTCATTGGAAACTCCTCTAGGAGCTTATTCTTCCCTTCCTCTCACGTTTGCAAAGCCACACTCATAGTTGTCTTGTGCTTAATGAGCCACTTCAGAGGGCTTTTTCCTTCTGAAGGTGGGCAATGGTTCTGCCTGCTGCCCGTGAGGAGCAAGCTGGATTCAGCTTTGAGGAAATATAAAAAATTCAGAGAAAGAGACAGGTGTGCTTCACCACCTCCAGAAAAAGGAATACGTGCCAAGAATGGCAGTTAAAGCGCCCCTGTCGGAGCCCTTCAAATCAAGCTTTCTGTTTTCAAACTAGCCAGAGATGCACAGCACCCATGTTCCCTAAGAGACCCGAGGGCTGCCAAACCATTTCTCTGAGCAAGCAGAAGTGGATGGTTGTGGTGGTTTCCTAAGCATGCTCTGGGTGCAGCGTTTCTCCTTACCCGGCATCTGTTCCCTCATGGCTCTTCGCTGACGGGCAGCCTCGACGCACAGCTCCCGGGCCCGGCGCCCCGCCGAGCTGCGCTCGTCCGACATGGCTTTTGTCACCACCTCGTCCAGGGACAAGCAGGTGGCACCGTAATACTTGGACAGGGCGGCTGCCGCGCTTGACTTTCCTGAGAGAGAGAGGAAGACTGTTTGGTGACACCTGCACATGAGGCATTTTCAGGGACAGGCTCTGGAAAACTCACAAACGGGTTTCAAGGACGGTGGGAAAGCAAGTGCCCTTCTAGGGGGAGACCACGAGGGAGGCAGCTTGAGCACGGTTATGAGCACTGAACTCCAGCCCCAGGTGGATCATCTCCACCTCATATTCAGCTGAGGACTTTGTCTCAGGCACCACGGTCCACTAGGATGCATTTCTCCTGCTTCCCCCTCTCCTTGCAGCCCAGGGCTGTGGCTCCCGTACCTGTCCGGGGTGTCCCATAGATGATGATGGCAATCCCTCTGGGCATTTGGGCTTTGAGCTCTTCTAAAACGGGATTGGTGTCGAGGTAGCGCCTGACGGCCTGACGGATGGGCCTGTCACACTCATCCACCATGTCCTTCAACAACCTGATGCTCTCTTGTAGCGCTGCTGTGCAGAACCAGTAGAAAAGTCAGCCTCCTGCCTACCTTGGATCCTGATCATCCTCCCCATCCCCTCAGATCCCAGGAAAGGAGATGGCTGAAAGCAATGTGAGCTTGTGCTTTTGTTGCTGGGAAGGAGCGAATATAAAAGAGCCAGTGATATTAGACCTGGTCCTACTGGCTGAAGAGCTCATCTGATGCTACTCTTTGTGGCTAAGGGACGCAAGGGGATATCCTGAATATTTCCCCAGTCTGTGGCAGGCAGATAGGAGCTGGCTTTGGCTACACTCCAGGTTGGCAGAGGATGCCACAGCCCTTCACCCAGGAATTCCTCCACCAGGCAGGAGATCAGATGGCTGCTAAAAGCATGGGCTTTGTATGGAGAACAAGGTGATGGAGAGCTCAGGGTGCGTGGGCTGGGCTCTCTGCTATGTCCACAGTCAGAACAGCCAATGCCAAAGCCTTACCATTGTCCTGCCCTGATTCTTCCTTGCGCTTGGACATAATCTCTCGACCCAGAGCCTCCATCTTCTTCCATTTTTCATATATTCCAGCACCTCTGGGGGCAGCTTCTCACCCACAGCGCGTGGAGGCATCACCACGGCCATCCGGTCTCCAAACTCCTGCAGCGTCCGCAGGATCTGTGTGTGTGGGGAAGAGAAACCATCCACAAGATTCCTTTATCAACCTCCATCATACCAACAGACTCAGCCCATCTTCTCCCTCCTTCCTTCCTCCCAACAACACAGGCTATCCAAGCCCCTCCACAGACTGCCAGCAGGGATGGCTCACCTCCAAGTGCCACTGGGCTTTGCCCTGGGGATTGCCTCCATCTCCCTGGCACAAGCCTGGGAAGGCTGGAGTGCTGCAGAGCTTGGGGAGCACGCACATGGGGACCAGACCTTCCCTCTCACCTTCTCCTCCTCACGGTACTCCTCATCAAACTCCAGGGAGTAAAATTCAGTGGGGAACTCGCAGGGGTTCTTCACCACCACTGTCCTCTCCAGCTCAGGGCTGCACGGCAGCACCGCTCCCAGCTTGATCTCTGCGGGGCTGAACTCCAGTTGTGGCTCCAGACCCTGTCCTGAGATGTGCAGCACGAGCAGCTGGCTGTTCCCACAAATGTTGATCTTCAGCTCGGTTTTGTAGGACTTCTGAAAAAAGTGCCGAAAACTTGTCCATGAAGTCCTAGGTCACAGGACCCCAAATACAAGCCTTGCCCAAAGGTCAGGGGTGTTTATCAGTCCCTCCAGGGGGAATGGAAACCCAGATCTTTACTTATGGTAGGGGCTACAGCATCTGTGTCCTTGGCTCTGAGTAACTGGGACAAATCCTGGTGTGCAGTGTAACTGGGTATCTGGGTATGAAATGGATGTAAAACGGATTATCAGATGTTCTCCCCTAGTCATGGAGGAGCACCCGAGAAAGGCCCTCCGTCCTGGCACTGCTGCGTCAGGCAAACACCAGCTCCATGAGAGAGGCAGATGAGCTCTGGCTGGCTAGAAATAAAGGTCGTCTTCTCTGCTCAGTGTTTGGTTCTGGTCAAAGCCTGACACAAGATGGTTGGTTACATCTCTCGAGCAATGAAAAGATCCCTGGGACTGTTCTTGGGCAAGGAAGCACTTGTGTCCATCCTGTTACACCCTGTCAGTTTCCAAGTCCCAGAAGGTGTCTGGTGGTTGTTTTGTCTGTTGGTGCCAGCAGCAGGATGAGCCAGCGTTGGGTTGGCCCTTCCAGGTTGATGCCCTGTGACTGTGCCAGCTGCTCTGCACCCAGTGTCGCAGGCTGCAAATACAATCAGGCAAGGGGGAGGATGAGGGGAATCAGGCAGATTTCCCCCATGGGCAGAGAGGCAGCCACGGCACAGTGCCCCGATGTTCCCTTTGGGGATTTCAAGGCGCCTCTCAGAAGGGTGTGCTGCAGGGGAAACTGAGGCCCAGTGAGTGCAGGGCTTCCAGAAAGCTGCCCGTGGAGGAAGAGCTCATCTGCCACTCCCTGCGTCGGGCTCTCCTTACCACCCTGCCCTGACAGAGCTCCTGCGGCGACAGCTGCCAATCTCACCTCTTCCAGGGGTGAAAACTGGATCTGCAGGTCACATCACTCTCTACCATAGAGGGTTCCCTCCCGGGCCTTCCACTGAAAGACACGGGAATCATCCTTCACAGCCTGGAGCTCCTTCTGACGCACAGCCGGTGTCAAACGTTTGTCCACCTGAGCACAGAAACCAGTCGTGTGAGGTCTCCTCGGTCTGAGAGGACAGAGCCTCGGTTCCTAGAGTGCTCTGAGATCCTGTCCCGGTGCTGAGAGCACCCACAGCAAACCCAGCGTGGACCCCACGGTCTAGAACTGGAAGGACAACCTGCAGGCAGGGCAAGCAGATGGGGAGCCACCGTCCTGTCCTCAGAGGAGGAGGAGGAGGAATGGGTGAGGATGGCAGAGAAGCAAAGCATCAGTCAATGGAACCAGGTCCAGGCAAAGCAGCCTTGATCTGGACCCTCAAAAGCTTCCTCAAACACGCTGTAGCCCCAGTGCTCAGGCAGCCACAGGCACAGAAAAGGCAGGAGGTGCAAAGAAAACCCAACGTTGCGTGTTACATTTCCCTGTGCTTTACCTTCTTGGAAGGTTTGTTGACAGTGAGGAACCATTCACAGGGGCGCTGAACCGGTTGTAAAGCCGGACTGTTTCACTCCAGCACTGCCCAACCTGGACATGGGGGAACTGGAGTCTGTTCCTGGAGAGGCTGAGCAGCAGCTGAATCACAGTGGCACGGAGGTGGATGTGCAGCGTGGGGCCTTTCTCTACCTGGAGAAGGACAGAGAGTTCAGCTGAGAGTCCAGGTGACACGTGCTGCTGTGCCCAGCCTGCTGCCTGCCCCAAAAGCTGCAGTACCTTGATGGGCAGGAGTACATCCACCTTTCTCATGGGCAGGTTGGCACTTGCAAATTTCACTTGGAACCGTTTGCTGGCGCCGTAGATCAGGAACTCCACGGGCTCCAGGTATATGCTGAAACCTTGAACAGATGAAAACAAAGCAGCTGAGATACACAAGCAACACGAAATGTGTCATAAGCACGTTAAGACCATACGAGAGCCCTGCTGGGAGCCCTGGGAAAAACCCCACGCTGTGCTGTTCCCGGGACAGAAACTTAGAGGAGACACCTGGGCAGCCCTCAGACACAGCGAGCCACTCTGTGATGGAAGTGCAGATTTGCCTCCAGGCCTCTTTTGGAAGCCTACTTTGATCCACCAGAGGATCAAACAGGCTGTTTCATCAATAGAGACTGAACACAAGAGCTGTGAGAGTGTGAACTCCAGACAAAGCACTTTCCAACCACAACAGATCTCGTCTGTTTGCAACATTCCCAGAGTGCCCAAAGAAACTTGATGCCAATGGGAACCAAAGGCAGAAGATGCTGGCAGGTGAGGTGGGTAATCAGCCCATCAGGCCCCTGCAGGGAAGCGTCAGGGCAACCCCAGGCAGGCCAGGTCCCTGGGCACGGCTGGCCAGGAGAATTCTGGCCCTGAAGCTCCCAGCAGGGCCACTGGGAGGAAGAAGCTCAAAAAACCTCCCCATGTGCAGTGGCTTAAGCCAATCTGTCTGAGACAGCTCCTTGCAGCCCACGGGAAGCCTCTCCAGCACTGGTTACCTGTGTCACCCAGGGCACGTTCATCGGCCCGGACGGCTACTGGGTCCCTCCAGGTGTTGGTGATCTTCACAGTGCAGCTTTTACTGTAACCCTGAACAACAGTGCCCATGTCCAGGATGTACTCGGGCAGCTCAACTCTGGAAGGAGAAGTAAGGACAGTCCTTAAACAACAGCATGGCCACACGTTCAGGTGGATGGAAGATTCAAATAAAGTGGATATTTCTGTACTCACTGTTGTAAAAACTCAACTCAAACCTACAAAACCCAAGGCCTGACCACCTGGCAAAGACTTTGGGAAGTTATGGGGAGTGCAGGTCCTAGGTTTCATCAGCTTCCAATGGGACCCAAAAATAAAATTAGTTTTCAATGGACTCTGGTCACAGCTCCTCTGCTACAAAAAGCTAGTGTAGGTAAATCCACTGGACCTCCAGTGGTCTCAGTGAAAACACTTCTCCTGATGCACAGCCCAAGCCTGAAATTGCTTCCGAGCCTTGGAATAAGATTTGCACAGGAAAACTTCATTGCTCTGCAACCAGGTCACATGAAGGATCTGTTTTGCAAAGCATCTTCTTCCTGAACTGGAGCCTCCCATGTCCAGGCAGCATCATGAAGGAGCAAAGGGAAGGACCAAGTTACCCAGACAAGCCCTGCCAGCCCACCAGCATCAAAGCCACCTTTTGCTTAGGGGGCTCTGTCAGTCAGAACCAAGAGAACAGCTTGGAGTTCTCTTTCAGAGCTGGTCAGCAGGGACAGTGTCTGTGCTGTCTGGAAGGGCTTGATGGTCTGCCCTGGGCCCTCTCAGCTCTAAGAACAGGACCTTGCACCTGTGGGGAGCTGAGCAGCTCCAAAGCTCAGCGCGGCACTGGGGAAGGGAGGACAGTCAGCTGCTCACGAGCTATTGCTGCCACAGCTACTGGGATCAGACCCAATCTGAAGTGCCCACTGTTCCCAGCTCTGCATGCACAAGGAGCTCTCGGGAGCAGGGGACACTGCTAGGTGTTACCCTCAGGGCACCTGCAGAGAGGGAACAGGAGTCCCTACTCACTTGACAAGCTTCTGAGGAATGCTCTTGTCAAAGACAGTGTCCTCTGGGGGGCGGGAGATGAGGACCGGCTGCAGCTCCAGAGCATTCTCCTTTATCAGCATCTGCTCCATCTCCATCCTCAGCCAAGTGTTTGCCTGAGGGAAGGGAAGGCAGTGGCTGGTTAGCAAAGGCCCTTCCCAAGGCCCAGGCTTGCATCTGAAAGAGGATCCCACTCTGCTCTTGTTGAGAGGGGGAATGGGGTCCTCCTGTCTGGCTGCTCAGTGTCCGTGACACATTCTGCTCTCCTAGCCAGGACCTTCTCTCCAGGGAAATAACTGCAGCATCTGTGCCTTCCCACCCACTGCTAGAAAAGCTGATCTGGTCAGACAGACAAGCCAGCAACCTTCCAGAGCTTCAGGTCCCCAACCAGTGCCAAAGCAGCTTGGACAAAAGCTGCCTAGAAAAGGGAACCCCAATCAAGCTGCTGCCTCTTGGAGTTGAGCACTGCCAGCACAGTCCCAGGGCACAGTCAGGCTGCTGTTCCTAAGGTCTGTAAACTTGCTAGGGCTTGATTTGGGAGCAACAAACTCCCCAGCAAGGGGAGTAGCCAGGAAGCTTGGTACATCTCCAGGAGAGACCACGACCAGAGGTGGGGCAACGCTGAGCTGATGGATGTTTGTGGTCAGGTGTGGGCAGGGAGGTGCCAAGTGCCAGCAGGGCACTGAGAAGCTGTTGTGGGGTGTTGTGGGGTGCCAGGGCCTCAAGTGACATGGGGAGGGTGGCACGTGCCAAATGGGACTGCAGCTGTTCCTACCACAATGCCAGGGTCGCTTCCTGATTCGAGCCTTCCTCCAAACACGTGTTTTCTTGTCCTGCTTGACTTTTTTCAGCTTTTCTTTTGCCTGTTTCAATAGACTCTCGTATTTTTCACTTCCTGAAGGAAGAAAACATTCACAAATAGAAGCATGAGTGCAGTGCCAATGCCACTGAAGCTGAGAAGTCCCACTCCCCCAAATGCTGGTCTCTCTCAGAAACAACCCATCAATGGAAAGCCATCTCTGGAAAGTGGATGCTGCTGCTCATCTCTGAATCCTCATGTTCACTCCCACCCATCCTCCTCCCCACAGAGGAGCATCTCATCCCCTGCAGTGTCATGTAAATCCAACCCTGCCAAAAGCCCTGCCAGTCTCTCTTACAGCTTTCCCAAGCTCTTCTGTCTAGCCATCTTTCCAGACCTCTGACAGAAGTGCTGGCAATAGCTGCAAGATGGTTACTTGGACAAAGCCTACATGTGCTTGTCTGCTCGAGACTCAGAAGCAACCAGAGGGGTGAGTTTTGGTCTGGCAGCCCTGCAACCTCCAGGCTTGGTGGAGATGGGTGTGAGCTGCCCTCTGGGCATTACGGCCGGGAAATGCCCAGTGGGGACTTTGCTGGGGAGCAGACGGGCAGTGCTCACCTTTGATGCTCCAGGGCAGGTCCAGACAGATCCCGGCAAAGACCACCTCTCCTTTCAGGGAGATTTCTGCCAGTTTCAGGTGACCCACTTGAACCTGGAACATCCTGCAGAAGACTCCTGGCATTCCTGGCAGGTAATAGAGCTTCAGCACTTGCTCCTTGCCAGGTTCAATGGAAGCCTGCAAGGGACAGGAGAAGAGGGAGGCAATGCATCAAAGAGGGTGTGATGGAGGAAGGCTCAGGCCACAGACAGGCTGAGAAGAGAAGACAGTTTCTCTCTGGAAAAGAATGTCAGACCACATCACCTTCTAACTTCCTCATGCCCAAAAGCTCGAGCCTCCAAGGCGAGGGTGCAGAGGGTGCAGTGGGTCCTTCCCAGGGCTCCTAAGGCTGCACCCCCAGCAGAGCCTGCCCTGTGCTCAGCGTGAGCACGGCTCTGCTGCTAACGGGGTTTGCCCTGTGCCAGCGAGAGCCAGGCTGAACAGGTAAAAGCTCTTTTGCCACCACTGGGGAAGAGGAGTGAAGTGCCCACGCTCTCAGCAGGGCCAGCAACTCCTGTCACCCCTTGTAGGAGACAGGCAGGAAGAAATGGGAAAGCCAATCGGCTTCCTCTTCCCATGGCAAAGAGGGACAAAGACAGGAACACTGCTTCACCTCAAAGACATCCAGGTAGCACTGAGAAGCTGGGACAGTGGTGGGATGCTCCAGCCCCACTCCTCCCTGGCCCCCTCACTGCCCCACAAAGCTGCTCCAGAGCTGCACAGCTGGAGGGAGGGAAGGACCAGCACAGGGGTTGCGACACTTTCTGGCAGAGGAGCTTCCAGCCCAAGCAAGGAATATGTAAGTGCTGCTTAGTCCTGTCTGATCCCACAGCTGGGGTAAGGCGACCCTCAGAAGAGCCTCAGTGCCAGCACAGCCACAGAGCTCAGCAGTCGGGGGCCAAGGAGTGACCAAAGTGCTCGTGCCTCCCGCCAGTGGCTACCCTGGGATGGCAGAGCCACTTGCCAGCCAAGGCCACGGGGCAGTCTGTCAGGATGGCACTTGCTTGACCTTCTCTGCCCCCAGCAGCAATTGCTTACAGCCCTGTCTCCCATGGCTGGGTTTGGTTTTGTTTTCCCCCCTTTTTTCTCTTTAACCCTCTCCTTGGCCACCTGACACAGGGCTGGGGTCAGTCAATTGTGCCACTCACTGTGTTGGGCAGGACCACGAGCACACCAGGCAGAGGCTTGTCTGCAGTGCCAGAGCTGGGGCTCTGTACCACGTAGGCGAATCCGACCTTCCCATCGTTCCGCAGGGTGACCTTGGTTCTGGTGACTTTGTTAAAGAGCTGAAGAGAGGACAGAGGAGTGGGAAGTTACAGATGCAGGCCTGCTGCTGGGAATCCCCTTCCTCTTTCATGGGGTTGAAAGCAGACACACCGCAGGAGCAGGGACCGGGAACAAGCTACGGGCACTTGGGAACGTGGGGAAACCCCAGGCACAGGGACCTGCACAGGAACAGAATTCTGGCAGCACACAGAGGGGCAGGAACAACCATGGGAGGGCCAGTAAGAAATGAAGCAGGGGACACGGGCCCTCTGCACTCTGAGGGGTCACCAACAGCCAGGAGAAACAAAGGAGGTGGCATCGAGGCATTCCAGAAGAAAAGGCTCCTGCATGTAAGTATTGGCAAGCAACACACCAGCAAAAAGGGAGACAGATGGGACACCAAGACAGGGACAGCAGCTGGAAAAACCTGTGGACTTTTAACTGAGAAGTAGGAAAGTGGGAATTATTCTGGGACATTCTCTCCAACTGCAGTGACTGGAAGGTCAACCGGGTTATTTTGTGGATTAAGCAAGAGCATTAAACAAGAGCATCTCGTTGGAGCTCAGGCTTTAGGAGTGGATCAGCAGAGGGATGTCTCAGGGACATGTCCCTCTGGACATCCCCACTGGGATCCTGCTTGCTCCAGGAGGCAGCATTAGGTACCCTGAAGAGAAGGAATTCCCAGCGTTTTGGAGGGGGATGGAGACGGCCATTGCAAAGCAGTCTGGAGGCCAGACATACCCCTCCAAGGTTGTACTTCCAAGCCCCAGAGCCAACAAAGGAGTTGGGAAGGGGAGAGAGCCCTGGGCCGGGCTGGGCAGCAACCTGCTGGTGATGGTCCCAAGGCAGCAGCTCTGCCAGGAGAAGGGGGTGGTACCTGCAGCCCGCAGTCGATCTCGTCGACACTCAGGTGGTAGGTGAGGACCGAAATCTCCCCCCTCAGCTCCACCTCGTAGGTTGGGCCTCCCTCCACCTGGCACAGCGCCGTGACATGGGCGATGATGTTGGCGTGGCCAAAGAAGGTGACAGGTACCTGCTGGCTCTTGCCCGGCTGCAGCACACCGGACACCAGTTGGACATCAAAAACCTGCAGGAGGGGAGGGGGGATCGAGTCATTGAGCGTGGAAATGGGTGCAGAAGAGCAGCCGTGGCCTGGAGCGAAGTACAACCGTAGCTGGAGGGGCCTATTCCTCAAACACCAGCCAGAAGCATCCTAATCTCATCCTGCCTCCATGCCACTGACCAGTGGGAATACAGAGAAAGCAGCAAGGAGCAGAGAGCAGTTTCTCTGCTTGCAGAGAGGACCCATCCCAAAGCAGAGGGGCCAAAGGGCTGTGAAAGTGCCTCCACCAGCACTGTGGAGGTGGGACTAGGAGCCCTTCACCAAGGTGCTCACTGCCTCAGGCCACAGAGGTCTGAGAAAGCAGATTTTCCCACCAGCTTTCCTTCCCGGAGGAAACCAGTAGGGGGGCCACAACAGCACCAAACTCGTGGAAAACACCTATTCCCTGAGCATCCAGCCTGACCACGGCTGGTCAGTGTTATTTCCACAAGGGAAAGTCAAAAGCAGTTTGTCAGATGCCAGGCAAACAGCTTTGGTCTTTGCAAAGCACAAACAGGACACCAGAGCTTCCAGAAGAGGGCAAAGGTGCACATACCCTGTTGGGTACTCCTTGCCGTCACAGTCTGTTTGGCAGTAGGAGATGGTGGCCCCTCTCTGGCCACAGATGCAGCAGCTCTGAAAAGAGCAGAGCAGCCCCAGCAGCAGCAGCCTCAGGGCCTCCTCCTTGTCCCAGAGCTGCTTGGAAGGGCTGGGCCTCCCCAGTGAATCCGAAAAATCGGTCCGAGAAACTGCTCAGAGACGTTTTATCTTTAAGCAGCAAGGGATTTGTTTATTCAACGTTGGGAGCAAGCCAGCTTGCGCTGGACAAACTTGCTCGAAGGCTTCACACAAAATCAGCATTTTTATACAATCTTCAGCTGTGATTAAATGTATATTCAGGTGATTACAACATCTATCTATGCATATTAATAATAGGCGGAGTACAGGTGGAGCTCAGGCGGGGCTTGGGGCGGTGCTTCTCTTGGCCCTCAATTTTGGTGGGTCTGGGGGCTTCAACTCATCTTCCTCAGCTTGACCTTCTTTCTCTTCCATTGTTCTTGACCCGCTCACTGAAGCTTGGAAGAAGCCCTGGCTCCAGGCCTATTTCTCCTATTCAAATGTCTACCTGATCCTGCTGTATTTCTAATTCCTTGCTTCTAGGCCTATGACATGTTCTTGTACTATTCCCTGAACCTTTGGCCCAGGAAGTAGAACACAACGAGCACAGATCGTCTGGGATGTTGGTAGCTTGTTAGCAGGCCCAAAGTTCTTAGTTAACTCTTTTGGGCCTAACCTCCTGTTTCACCAGGGCCCACCAAAACCTCTAAAGCCTCCCCAGGACATCCTAAAACCCCTCAAAGCCCCCCAGGACCCCCAAATTCCCCCTAAAACACCCCCAAATCCCTTCAAAGCCCCCCCCGGACCCCCAAACCCTCCCCAGGACCCCCAAATTCCCCCTAAAACACCCCCAGGACCCCCAAATTCCCCCTCAAACACCCCCAGGACCCCCAAATTTCCCCTAAAAAACGCCCCCGGGACCCCCGAAACCCTCCCCAGGACCCCCAAATTCCCCCTAAAAAACCCCCCAGTGTTGGAGGAGAGGATTCAGAATGGGAAAAATACCAAGCCTGGAGAAAGATTTATGATCCCTGAATAGACACTACACTGCTGAAATGGACACTCTTACACCAGATTAGACATTCACTGGACAGGCAGTTTTACCCCAGTTTTCCCCAGTTTATTGTTATGTTGTTGTAAAGTTGTACCCCAGTTTGTTGTTAAAAATTTTATACTCTCCATATTGGCCTCTTCTCCCCTCACAGTTTTCCCGCCAAAACTTGTTTACTCCTTTGTTCTCCCCTGCTCTCCCGCTCCTCTGCATCTGATTGGCCACAGTTTGCTGCAGTGCAGAGAGAGCTCCCATTGGCCCTTTCCCCTAGAAACCCAAAGTTGCCACCCATCTTTCCCTGTTCCCCCAATCACTGCTTCCCCTGAGCTGCCTGTCTTTTACTCCTCCCTCAGCCTGAGTCCACCCCTTGAACCTACCCTATTTAAGTCACTGTTACCCTTAATACAGTTGACATTGCTTCCCTCACCTCAACTGTGTCCTGAACCTGATTGCAGTGCCGTGTCCCCACTCCCATTACCCCCGCGAGCCGTGGCACCCCAGGGCTCCCTAAAACCCCTCAACGCCCCCTCAGGACCCCCCAAACCCACACGGGACCCTCAAAATCACCCCCCCCGAAACAGAGAGGACCCCCAAAATCCCCCTCAAACACCCCCCAAAACCGCCCAAACCCACCCGGGAGCCCCAAAATCACGCAAGATCTCCCCCCAAAACCCCGCAAACTCACATGGGAGCCCCAAAATGAACCCAAACCCTCCCCAAGACCCCCAAATTCCCCTTAAAACACCCCCGGGAACCCTCAAAACCTCTCAAACCTCCCCAAGACCCCCCAAAATCCCTCAAAGCCCCCCCAGGACCCCCAAATTCCCCCTAACCGCCCCCCCAAGACTCCTCAAAAACCCCACAAAGTCTCCCCAGGACCCCCAAATTCATCCTAAAACACCCCCAGGATCCCCAAAAACCCCTCAAAGCCTCCCCAGGGCCCACCAAAACCTCTCAAAGCCTCCCCAGGACATCCTAAAACCCCTCAAAGCCCCCCTAAAACACCCCCAGAATCCTCAAATTTCCCCTAAAAGCCCCCCCCGGACCCCCCAAACCCTCCCCAGGACCCCCCAATTCCCCCTAAAAACACCCCCAGGACCCCCCAAAACCCCTCAAAGCCTCCCCAGGACCCCCCAGTTCCCCCTATAACACCCCCAGGACCCCCAAATTCCTCCTCAAAGCCCCCGCAAGACCCCCAAATTCATCCAAGAACACATCCAAAACCCCCAAAAACCCCTCAAAGCCCCCCCAGGGCCCCCCCAAAACCTCTCAAAGCCCCCGCAGGACCCCCCAAACCATCCCCAGGACCCCCAAATTCCCCCTAAAAACACCCCCGGGAACCCTCAAAACCCCTCAAACCGCCCCAAGACCCCCAAAAACCCCTCAAAGCCCCCCCCAAACCCCCAAATTCCCCCTAAAACACCCCAAGCGCCTCCCAAATTCCCCCTCAAAGCCCCCCCAGGATGCCCCAAACTCTCCCCAGTACCCCCAAATTCCCCCTAACCCCCCCCCAGGACCCCTCAAAACCCCACAAAGTCTCCCCAGGACCCCCACATTCCCCCTAAAACACCCCCAGGATCCCCAGAAACCCCTCAAAGCCTCCCCAGGGCCCACCAAAACCTCTCAAAGCCTCCCCAGGACATCCTAAAACCCCTCAAAGCCTCCCCAGGACCCCCAAATTCCCCCTAAAACACCCCCAGAATCCCGCAAATCCCTTCAAAGCCCCCCAGGACCCCCAAATTGCCCCTAAACACCCCCAGGACCCCCAAATTCCCCCTAAAAACACCCCCAGGGCTCCCTAAAACCCCTCAACGCCCCCTCAGGACCCCCCAAACCCAGCCGGGAGCCCCAAAATCTCCCCCCAAAACCCCCCAAACTCACATGGGAGCCCCAAAATGGACCCAAATCCTCCCCAGGACCCCCAAATTCCCCCTAAAAACACCCCTGGGCACCCCCAAAAAACCCTCAAAGCCCCCCCCAACCCCCCCAAAACCCCTCAAAGCCACACCAAGACCCCCAAATTCCTCCTAAAACACCCCCAGGACCCCCCAGACCCTCCCCAGGATCCCCCAAATTCCTCAAAGCCCCCCTAGGATACCCCAAACCCTCCCCAGGACCCCCAAATTGCCCCTCAAACACCCCCAGCGCCTACCAAATTCCCCCTCAAAGCCTCCCCAGGATGCCCCGAACTCTCCCCAGGACCCCCCAAATTCCCCCTATCCCCCCCCCAGGACCCCCCAAAACCCCTCAAAGCCTCCCCAGAACCCCCCAGTTCCCCCTAAAACACCCCCAGGACCCCCAAATTCTTCCTCAAAGCCCCCCCCAAGACCCCCAGATTCATCCAAGAACACATCGAAAACCTCTCAAAGCCCCCCCCCGGACCCCCCAGACCCTCCCCAGGACCCCCAAATTCCCCTAAAAACACCCCCGGGAACCCTCAAAACCCCTCAAACCCCCCCAAGACCTCCAAATTCCCCCTCAAAGCCCCCCAGGTTGCTCCGAACTCTCCCCAGGACCCCCAAATTCCCCCTAACCCCCCCCCATCAGGACCCCTCAAAACCCCACAAAGTCTCCCCAGGACCCCCAAATTCATCCTAAAACACCCCCAGGACCCTCAAAACCCCACAAAGTCTCCCCTGTGAATCCGAAAAATCGGTCCGAGAAACTGCTCAGAGACTTTTTATCTTTAAGCAGCAAGGGATTTGTTTATTCAACGCTGGGAGCAAGGCAGCTCGCGCTGGACAAACTTGCTCGAAGGCTTCACACAAAATCAGCATTTTTATACAATCTTCAGCTGTGATTAAATGCATATTCAGGTGATTACAACATCTATCTATGCCACTGCCCTGGCACATCCCCTGTGCCATCAGACATGCTTCCTACATATCCCCTCTCTTAGTTATCTAAAGAAGTCACAAAAACAGTGCAAAACAACAGTGTAAACAACAGTGCAAAACATTCAGAACATTGTAAACTGTCAAACTCGCAGTAACCCAGCACACTGCTTGCTTGGCTTCTTATACTTCTATTGTAAACCTTTTTTAAAACTTCTTATAGTCCTATAGGGTAGTGCAACTTGGAGAATTACTTTATTAACTTAGGGCCTTAGCCCAACCGTGTGTAAACTATAACTTTTATTAACCTGAGGGTTTTTCAATAACTGGGGATTTCAAACTTTATTAAGAAACAGGGTAAGCATAGCAAAAACTCAATTTTCAGTCGGGGGCCTGACTGACGGCAAAACCACCCCCGCCGGCAACGTCGGGCCCAAATTCCACACCTACAGTCCAGAAGTCCCCAGGACAGGAGCCGTGTGCCAGCACCAAGTCCTGGGAGGCGCAGGCACAGGCAGAGACCATCAGGGACATCCCGCAGGCGCAACCGCTCCCGCCTGCCACGTCGGACCCCAAATCCATCCGACCGGTCCAGAAGTGCCCATGACAGGAGCCGTGGCAGAGCACCGAGTGCTGGCAGGAACAGCCACAGCCAGGAAACCTCAAGGACATCCCGCACGCAAAATCGCTCCCGCCAACAGCATCAGACCCCAAATCCATCCGGCCGGTCCAGAAGTCGCCGTGACAGGAGCCACGTGAGATCACCAAGGGCTGGGAGGTGCAACAGCAGCCAGGGAGCATCGAGGACATCCCAAAGGCGAAACCAGTCCCGCCAGCAACGGGACTGGTTGATGCAGCCAATCTAGAAGTTGCCGTGAGAGGAGCCACTGGGAGGGACTGGGAGCACTGGGAGGGACTGGGTAACAAAGTCAGTTACCAGATCAAACCAGATAACAAAGAGAACAGATAAAAAGAGAACAGATAACAAAGATACCAGATATCTGGAGGGGCGGGCGGGGGATGGGATCCCCCGAAATCCCCCCAAAAACTTGAGGAAACTCCCCCAAAATTGGGGTCGCCCCCCCAACTCCTCTAAAATTTTGAAGCTCCCCTTTCTTTGGGGCAGGTGGACGAGGCCAGGGACTCTGCTAAAATTACTGAAATGTATTGAAATGAACAGCTGGAGCTGCTGAAGAAGGGCTGGAACCGCCGCCCCCTCGAGCCCCGTGGTGGGTGTGACGGCGAGGCCCTTGTATAACAAGGAATAATGATGCTCCTCGTGGTGGTGTGGACAAAGAGGCTTTATTTCAAAATTCCCGCTCCTTATATCCCTGTTTACCATGTGACTTCTTCAACCAATAGAGTTATATGTGACCTGCGCATGCTCTCTCGGGCCCACTGCCCTGGCACATCACCTGTGCCATCAGATATGCTTCCTACAGGTGGGTCCAAATCCCCCCAAAATCCCCCCAAAAACCCCAAAAAAGTGATTTTTGAGCCTGAGACCACCCAAAACAGGGGGTTTTGAGTCCAAAATGAACCCCCGGCGGCGGTGCAGGGGCCCGAGAAGGAGGAAGGAGAGGAAGGGGAGCTGAGAGGGAAGGAGGTGAGTGGGGGGAATTAGAACACTTAGAGCCAAAGCCTTAGAGCAGCGGCCACTTCCGCCATCAGCCCGCTCCCGTCTGGACACGTGAGGACACTTAAAACAAAAATCTCAAACTGGTGGCCGCTTCCACCGCCACCCCGCCCCGCCGAGACACACGGGGACACTTAGACCACAAGCCTTAAAGCGGCGGTCGCTTCTGCCGTCACCCCCCTCCCGTCTGGACACGCGAGGACACTTAGACCAAAAGCCTTAAAGCGGCAGCCGTTTCTGCCGTCATCCCTTCCCACCGAGACACGCAAGAAAACTTAGAACCAAAGCCTGAAAGTGGCGGCCACTTCCGCCGTCACCCCGCTCCCGCTGAGACATGCGGGGACACTTAGAACCAAAACCTCAAACTGCTGGCTGCTTCCACTGCCACCCCGCCGAGACACGCGGGGACACTTAGACCAAAAGCCTTAAAGCAGCGGCCACTTCCGCCGTCCTCCCGCTCCCGCCTAGACACGTGAGGACACTTAGAACAAACGCTGCCCGACACGCATTTGCTGGGGGGAAGCGGGAGACCTTGACAAAGACAGACGTTTCTTTTGGACCCTCCCAGCATGAGGCTGCAACCCAAAGAGAAGAAGGTAGGAGGTGAGCAGGTAGGGCAGGCACCGCAGAAGTGCCAGTGTTTTCTGAGCACAAGAGGAGAAGGAAGAGGAGGGACAGCGCTGCCCAGGGAGAGCCTCCCGGCTTGGGGCTCTTGGCCTGGGCTGCAAGCACAGCCACCTGGCGCTTCTCAGAATCAGCAAAGGAGCGTTTGGAGGAGACTGCAGTGGACTGGACAAAAGGAGGACAAGGGGGACAGAGACAGGAGTCAGGGGCAGGAGGGGGGCCCTAGGCCCCCTGCTGCCCCTCTGTTGAAGAAGCCTCTCGCTTCTTTTGCAGAGACAGTGTAGGAGCTCCTGGAGGAGACCTCGGTGCAGTGGCCACTGTGACCCGTGAGGCCAAGGGCACAAAAGCGGACTCTGGGCTCGGGCCCAGTGCCAGTGTTTTCTGAGCACGAGAGGAGAAGGAAGAGGAGGGACAGCGAGGTGGCTGTGGTTGCAGCACAGGGGGAAGAGCAGGGACACCCTGCACCTGCCCGATGCCGGGGCAGAGGGAGCTCATCAGTTTCCCTTTTCCCATCAGACCACCACCACGGGAGGACATTAATGCTTTTGCCGAGTTCGGAGAGAGACACAGGCACTGTGATGCCAGTGAGTGCCTTTGTCCAGGAGGCAGGCAGGAGGCAGAGGAAGAGGAGTAAGTTGCCAAAGCTGCACCCCGGGGCTCTGCAGGGCTTGAAGCAGAAGGACCCAGGAGAAGAGCTCAGCCAGATAATCCCATGCTTTGGACACTTTGTCCTCACCTCCATGAACCCATTTGCTTCCCCAGGCCCTGGGAATTGCTCTGGTGCTCCTCCTGTGCTGCTGAGGGCACTCAGACACTGCTCTGGCCTGAGGGACAGCATAACCAGCTGGGAATGTGATGGCTGTGCTGGTCTCAGGGGAGGTAACAAGGAAAGCACTCTGGTGACCCTGGGTCAGGTGCCACTGGGCCTGGCAGTGGGTGCCCAGGGTGGGTTTGGTGGAGCCTTCTGCTCCAGGAGGGCTGGATGCACTACTCTGGCCCATCCTGCCCCAGGTCTGGGTTGGCCTTGACATTCCTGCTTCCCCTCACAGCTTCCCAAGATGACTCGGGGCTTGCTGGTGTCAGCGTGGCCAGACAGTCAGGACTGGAGCCTTCTGACAGCTCCAGGGAACCTGAGACCATCAGCCCCAACACAGGCAGCCTGGTGCTACCAGGGCTGTCTCCCAGTTCTCCAGCACTGGAGACCGTCAGCCCCAGCCCCAGCGCCCAGCTGCCATCTCCTGGCTCTTCAGCACCAGAGACCAGCAACCTCCATACCAACCAACAGGCAACATGGGAGCAGTCTGTACAATCTCCCTCACAGGAGACGAGCAGCTCCAGCCCTGACAGTCAGGTAACATCGGGGTCATCCCACAGCAGCTTCCCAGAAACTGAGGACAGCAGCTGCTCCAGCAGTCGGGGGCCTGACCGACGGCAAAACCACCCCCGCCGGCAACGTCGGGCCCAAATTCCACACCTACAGTCCAGAAGTCCCCAGGACAGGAGCCGTGTACCAGCACCAAGTCCTGGGAGGCGCAGGCACAGGCAGAGACCATCAGGGACATCCCGCAGGCGCAACCGCTCCCGCCTGCCACGTCGGACCCCAAATCCATCCGACCGGTCCAGAAGTGCCCATGACAGGAAGCCGTGCAGAGCACCGAGTGCTGGCAGGAACAGCCACAGCCAGGAAACCTCGAGGACATCCCGCACGCAAAATCGCTCCCGCCAACAGCATCAGACCCCAAATCCATCCGGCCGGTCCAGAAGTCGCCGTGACAGGAGCCACGTGAGATCACCAAGGGCTGGGAGGTGCAACAGCAGCCAGGGAGCATCGAGGACATCCCAAAGGCGAAACCAGTCCCGCCAGCAACGGGACTGGTTGATGCAGCCAATCTAGAAGTTGCCGTGAGAGGAGCCACTGGGAGGGACTGGGAGCACTGGGAGGGACTGGGTAACAAAGTCAGTTACCAGATCAAACCAGATAACAAAGAGAACAGATAAAAAAGAGAACAGATAACAAAGATAACCAGATATCTGGAGGGGCGGGCGGGGGATGGGATCCCCCGAAATCCCCCCAAAAACTTGAGGAAACTCCCCCAAAAATTGGGGTCGCCCCCCCCAACTCCTCTAAAATTTTGAAGCTCCCCTTTCTTTGGGGCAGGTGGACGAGGCCAGGGACTCTGCTAAAATTACTGAAATGTATTGAAATGAACAACTGGAGCTGCTGAAGAAGGGCTGGAACCACCCCCCCCTCGAGCCCCATGGTGGGTGTGACAGCGAGGCCCTTGTATAACAAGGAATAATGATGCTCCTCGTGGTGGTGTGGACAAAGAGGCTTTATTTCAAAATTCCCGCTCCTTATATCCCTGTTTACCATGTGACTTCTTCAACCAATAGAGTTATATGTGACCTGCGCATGCTCTCTCGGGCCCACTGCCCTGGCACATCACCTGTGCCATCAGATATGCTTCCTACAGGTGGGTCCAAATCCCCCCAAAATCCCCCCAAAAACCCCAAACAAGTGATTTTTGAGCCTGAGACCACCCAAAACAGGGGGTTTTGAGTCCAAAATGAACCCCTGACGGCGGTGCAGGGGCCCGAGAAGGAGGAAGAAGAGGATGGGGAGCTGAGAGGGAAGGAGGTGAGTGGGGGGAATTAGAACACTTAGAGCCAAAGCCTTAGAGCAGCGGCCACTTCCGCCATCAGCCCGCTCCCGTCTGGACACGTGAGGACACTTAAAACAAAAATCTTGAACTGGTGGCCACTTCCACCGCCACCCCGCCCCGCCAAGACACACGGGGACACTTAGACCACAAGCCTTAAAGCGGCAGTCGTTTCTGCCGTCACCCCCCTCCCGTCTGGACACGCGAGGACACTTAGACCAAAAGCCTTAAAGCGGCAGCCGTTTCTGCCGTCATCCCTTCCCACCGAGACACGCAAGAAAACTTAGAACCAAAGCCTGAAAGTGGCGGCCACTTCCGCTGTCACCCCGCTCCCGCTGAGACATGCGGGGACACTTAGAACCAAAACCTCAAACTGCTGGCTGCTTCCACTGCCACCCCGCCGAGACACGCGGGGACACTTAGACCAAAAGCCTTAAAGCAGCGGCCACTTCCGCCATCCTCCCGCTCCCGCCTAGACACGTGAGGACACTTAGAACAAACGCTGCCCGGCACGCATTTGCTGGGGGCAAGTGGGAGACCTTGACAAAGACAGACATTTCTTTTGGACCCTCCCAATTCTTATTTGGTAACATAGTTTTAGGTGGTAACTTTCTAGGGTGAGGAGTGAATATTTTTTGTGGAAAACCACCCTGTCCACAGTCCCTCCAATGATATAATCCCAAAAGGGTTGTATCAGGATACCAACTGCACCAAAACCTAAAGGTAACCAACATCCCTCCCTCCTTTCTGGACAACCAGCACTAGTGGAATTGCCTACAGTTGGAGCTGTACCAGTGGTACTTAGTGGTCCCTTAAATGCACTCACCTGGAGAGCAAAGGATGCTTCTAACAAGAAACGTAAAACGAGTGCAAGGTGGATCATCCCTGCATTTTCTCTTGGAGGTGATTATCCTGAGAAAGGTGCTCCAGGACTTTCATGGAAAGCGTTTGGTCTGGACTATGTTTTGCTGTTTTGGTGTTGGGATTGTTAGCAATCACAGTTATGGTATGGGGGTGGGGGTCTTCTTGCTATTTCTGAGGGGGTTTTTTGCCTGAATCTTGGTGGTTTGGGTTTTTCTGGGCTGAATCTTGGTGTTTTGGAGGTTTTTATGGACACAGGATACCCAGTGAGTTCTAGAGATGGATTTGGGCAGGAGGAACCCCCAAGTCAACACGCTCAGCCCTTGTTTTCCTCCCATCAGGATCTGTCCTTCCCAAAGCCCAGTGAGTGCAGGGCTTCCAGAAAGCTGCCCGTGGAGGAAGAGCTCATCTGCCACTCCCTGCGTCGGGCCCTCCTTACCACCCTGCCCTGACAGAGCTCCTGCGGCGACAGCTGCCAATCTCACCTCTTCCAGGGGTGAAAACTGGATCTGCAGGTCACATCACTCTCTACCATAGAGGGTTCCCTCCCGGGCCTTCCACTGAAAGAACGGGAATCATCCTTCACAGCCTGGAGCTCTTCTGACGCACAGCCGGTGTCAAACGTTTGTCCACCTGAGCACAGAAACCAGTCGTGTGAGGTCTCCTCGGTCTGAGAGGACAGAGCCTCGGTTCCTAGAGTGCTCTGAGATCCTGTCCCGGTGCTGAGAGCACCCACAGCAAACCCAGCGTGGACCCCACGGTCTAGAACTGGAAGGACAACCTGCAGGCAGGGCAAGCAGATGGGGAGCCACCGTCCTGTCCTCAGAGGAGGAGGAGGAGGAATGGGTGAGGATGGCAGAGAAGCAAAGCATCAGTCAATGGAACCAGGTCCAGGCAAAGCAGCCTTGATCTGGACCCTCAAAAGCTTCCTCAAACACGCTGTAGCCCCAGTGCTCAGGCAGCCACAGGCACAGAAAAGGCAGGAGGTGCAAAGAAAACCCAACGTTGCGTGTTACATTTCCCTGTGCTTTACCTTCTTGGAAGGTTTGTTGACAGTGAGGAACCATTCACGAGGGGCGCTGAACCGGTTGTAAAGCCGGACTGTTTCACTCCAGCACTGCCCAACCTGGACATGGGGGAACTGGAGTCTGTTCCTGGAGAGGCTGAGCAGCAGCTGAATCACAGTGGCACGGAGGTGGATGTGCAGCGTGGGGCCTTTCTCTACCTGGAGAAGGACAGAGAGTTCAGCTGAGAGTCCAGGTGACACGTGCTGCTGTGCCCAGCCTGCTGCCTGCCCCAAAAGCTGCAGTACCTTGATGGGCAGGAGTACATCCACCTTTATCATGGGCAGGTTGGCACTTGCAAATTTCACTTGGAACCGTTTGCTGGCGCCGTCGATCAGGAACTCCACGGGCTCCAGGTATATGCTGAAACCTTGAACAGATGAAAACAAAGCAGCTGAGATACACAAGCAACACGAAATGTGTCATAAGCACGTTAAGACCATACGAGAGCCCTGCTGGGAGCCCTGGGAAAAACCCCACGCTGTGCTGTTCCCGGGACAGAAACTTAGAGGAGACACCTGGGCAGCCCTCAGACACAGCGAGCCACTCTGTGATGGAAGTGCAGATTTGCCTCCAGGCCTCTTTTGGAAGCCTACCTTTGATCCACCAGAGGATCAAACAGGCTGTTTCATCAATAGAGACTGAACACAAGAGCTGTGAGAGTGTGAACTCCAGACAAAGCACTTTCCCAACACAACAGATCTCGTCTGTTTGCAACATTCCCAGAGTGCCCAAAGAAACTTGATGCCAATGGGAACCAAAGGCAGAAGATGCTGGCAGGTGAGGTGGGTAATCAGCCCATCAGGCCCCTGCAGGGAAGCGTCAGGGCAACCCCAGGCAGGCCAGGTCCCCTGGGCACGGCTGGCCAGGAGAATTCTGGCCTGAAGCTCCCAGCAGGGCCACTGGGAGGAAGAAGCTCAAAAAACCTCCCATGTGCAGTGGCTTAAGCCAATCTGTCTGAGACAGCTCCTTGCAGCCCACGGGAAGCCTCTCCAGCACTGGTTACCTGTGTCACCAGGGCACGTTCATCGGCCCGGACGGTACTGGGTCCTCCAGGTGTTGGTGATCTTCACAGTGCAGCTTTTACTGTAACCCTGAACAACAGTGCCCATGTCCAGGATGTACTCGGGCAGCTCAACTCTGGAAGGAGAAGTAAGGACAGTCCTTAAACAACAGCATGGCCACACGTTCAGGTGGATGGAAGATTCAAATAAAGTGGATATTTCTGTACTCACTGTTGTAAAAACTCAACTCAAACCTACAAAACCCAAGGCCTGACCACCTGGCAAAGACTTTGGGAAGTTATGGGGAGTGCAGGTCCTAGGTTTCATCAGCTTCCAATGGGACCCAAAATAAAATTAGTTTTCAATGGACTCTGGTCACAGCTCCTCTGCTACAAAAAGCTAGTGTAGGTAATCCACTGGACCTCCAGTGGTCTCAGTGAAAACACTTCTCCTGATGCACAGCCCAAGCCTGAAATTGCTTCCGAGCCTTGGAATAAGATTTGCACAGGAAAACTTCATTGCTCTGCAACCAGGTCACATGAAGGATCTGTTTTGCAAAGCATCTTCTTCCTGAAACTGGAGCCTCCCATGTCCAGGCAGCATCATGAAGGAGCAAAGGGAAGGACCAAGTTACCCAGACAAGCCTGCCAGCCCACCAGCATCAAAGCACCTTTTGCTTAGGGGGCTCTGTCAGTCAGAACCAAGAGAACAGCTTGGAGTTCTCTTTCAGAGCTGGTCAGCAGGGACAGTGTCTGTGCTGTCTGGAAGGGCTTGATGGTTTCTGCCCTGGGCCCTCTCAGCTCTAAGAACAGGACCTTGCACCTGTGGGGAGCTGAGAGCTCCAAAGCTCAGCACGGCACTGGGGAAGGGAGGACAGTCAGCTGCTCAAGAGCTATTGCTGCCACAGCTACTGGATCAGACCCAATCTGAAGTGCCCACTGTTCCCAGCTCTGCATGCACAAGGAGCTCTCGGGAGCAGGGGACACTGCTAGGTGTTACCCTCAGGGCACCTGCAGAGAGGGAACAGGAGTCCCTACTCACTTGACAAGCTTCTGAGGAATGCTCTGTCAAAGACAGTGTCCTCTGGGGGCGGGAGATGAGGACCGGCTGCAGCTCCAGCAGCATTCTCCTTTATCAGCATCTGCTCCATCTCCGTCCTCAGCCAAGTGTTTGCCTGAGGGAAGGGAAGGCAGTGGCTGGTTAGCAAAGGCCCTTCCCAAGGCCCAGGCTTGCATCTGAAAAGAGGATCCCACTCTGCTCTTGTTGAGAGGGGGAATGGGGTCCTCCTGTCTGGCTGCTCAGTGTCCGTGACACATTCTGCTCCTCCTAGCCAGGACCTTCTCTCCAGGGAAATAACTGCAGCATCTGTGCCTTCCCACCCACTGCTAGAAAGCTGATCTGGTCAGACAGACAAGCCAGCAACCTTCCAGAGCTTCAGGTCCCCAACAGTGCCAAGCAGCTTGGACAAAAGCTGCCTAGAAAGGGAACCCCAATCAAGCTGCTGCCTTTGAGTTGAGCACTGCCAGCACAGTCCCAGGGCCACAGTCAGGCTGCTGTTCCTAAGGTCTGTAACTTGCTAGGGCTTGATTTGGGAGCAACAAACTCCCCAGCAAGGGGAGTAGCCAGGAAGCTTGGTACATCTCCAGGAGAGACCACGACCAGAGGTGGGGCAACGCTGAGCTGATGGATGTTGTGTCAGGTGTGGGCAGGGAGGTGCTCCAAGTGCCAGCAGGGCACTGAGAAGCTGTTGTGGGGTGTTGTGGGGTGCCAGGGCCTCAAGTGACATGGGGAGGGTGGCACGTGCCAAATGGGACTGCAGCTGTTCCTACCACAATGCCTTCCTCCAAACACGTGTTTTCTTGTCCTGCTTGACTTTTTTCAGCTTTTCTTTTGCCTGTTTCAATAGACTCTCGTATTTTTCACTTCCTGAAGGAAGAAAACATTCACAAATAGAAGCATGAGTGCAGTGCCAATGCCACTGAAGCTGAGAAGTCCCACTCCCCCAAATGCTGGTCTCTCTCAGAAACAACCCATCAATGGAAAGCCATCTCTGGGAAAGTGGATGCTGCTTGCTCATCTCTGAATCCTCATGTTCACTCCCACCCATCCTCCTCCCCACAGAGGAGCATCTCATCCCCTGCAGTGTCATGTAAATCCAACCCCTGCCAAAGCCCTGCCAGTCTCTCTTACAGCTTTCCCAAGCTCTTCTGTCTAGCCATCTTTCCAGACCTCTGACAGAAGTGCTGGCAATAGCTGCAAGATGGTTACTGGACAAAGCCTACATGTGCTTGTCTGCTCGAGACTCAGAAGCAACCAGAGGGGGTGAGTTTTTGGTCTGGCAGCCCTGCAAACCTCCAGGCTTGGTGGAGATGGGTGTGAGCTGCCCTCTGGGCATTACGGGAAAACCCAGTGGGGACTTTGCTGGGGAGCAGACGGGCAGTGCTCACCTTTGATGCTCCAGGGCAGGTCCAGACAGATCCCGGCAAAGACCACCTCTCCTTTCAGGGAGATTTCTGCCAGTTTCAGGTGACCCACTTGAACCTGGAACTCCTGCAGAAGACTCCTGGCATTCCTGGCAGGTAATAGAGCTTCAGCACTTGCTCCTTGCCAGGTTCAATGGAAGCCTGCAAGGGACAGGAGAAGAGGGAGGCAATGCATCAAAGAGGGTGTGATGGAGGAAGGCTCAGGCCACAGACAGGCTGAGAAGAGAAGACAGTTTCTCTCTGGAAAAAATGTCAGACCACATCACCTTCTAACTTCCTCATGCCCAAAAGCTCGAGCCTCCAAGGCGAGGGTGCAGAGGGTGCAGTGGGTCCTTCCCAGGGCTCCTAAGGCTGCACCCCCAGCAGAGCCTGCCCTGTGCTCAGCGTGAGCACGGCTCTGCTGCTAACGGGGTTTGCCCTGTGCCAGCGAGAGCCAGGCTGAACAGGTAAAAGCTCTTTTGCCACCACTGGGGAAGAGGAGTGAAGTGCCCACGCTCTCAGCAGGGCCAGCACTCCTGTCACCCCTTGTAGGAGACAGGCAGGAAGAAATGGGAAGCCAATCGGCTTCCTCTTCCCATGGCAAAGAGGGACAAAGACAGGAACACTGCTTCACCTCAAAGACATCCAGGTAGCACTGAGAAGCTGGGACAGTGGTGGGGATGCTCCAGCCCCACTCCTCCCTGGCCCCCTCACTGCCCCACAAAGCTGCTCCAGAGCTGCACAGCTGGAGGGAGGGAAGGACCAGCACAGGGGTTGCGACACTTTCTGGCAGAGGAGCTTCCAGCCCAAGCAAGGAATATGTAAGTGCTGCTTAGTCCTGTCTGATCCCACAGCTGGGGTAAGGCGACCCTCAGAAGAGCCTCAGTGCCTGCACAGCCACAGAGCTCAGCAGTCGGGGGCCAAGGAGTGACCAAAGTGCTCGTGCCTCCCGCCAGTGGCTACCCTGGGATGGCAGAGCCACTTGCCAGCCAAGGCCACGGGGCAGTCTGTCAGGATGGCACTTGCTTGACCTTCTCTGCCCCCAGCAGCAATTGCTTACAGCCCTGTCTCCCATGGCTGGGTTTGGTTTTGTTTTCCCCCCTTTTTCTCTTTAACCCTCTCCTTGGCCACCTGACACAGGGCTGGGGTCAGTCATTGTGCCACTACTGTGTTGGGCAGGACCACGAGCACACCAGGCAGAGGCTTGTCTGCAGTGCCAGAGCTGGGGCTCTGTACCACGTAGGCGAATCCGACCTTCCCATCGTTCGCAGGGTGACCTTGGTTCTGGTGACTTGTTAAAGAGCTGAAGAGAGGACAGAGGAGTGGGAAGTTACAGACGCAGGCCTGCTGCTGGGAATCCCCTTCCTCTTTCATGGGGTTGAAAGCAGACACACCGCAAGGAGCAGGGACGGGAACAAGCTACGGCACTTGGGAACGTGGGGAAACCCCAGGCACAGGGACCTGCCAGGAAACAGAATTCTGGCAGCACACAGAGGGGCGGAACAACCATGGGAGGGCCAGTAAGAAATGAAGCAGGGGACACGGGCCCTCTGCACTCTGAGGGGTCACCAACAGCAGGAGAACAAAGGAGGTGGCATCGAGGCATTCCAGAAGAAAGGCTCCTGCATGCAAGTATTGGCAAGCAACACACCAGCAAAAAGGGAGACAGATGGGACACCAAGACAGGGACAGCAGCTGGAAAAACCTGTGGACTTTTAATGAGAAGTAGGAAGTGGGAATTATTCTGGGACATTTCTCCAACTGCAGTGACTGGAAGGCCAACCTTTTGTGGATTAAGCAAGAGCATTAAACAAGAGAATCTCGTTGGAGCTCAGGCTTTAGGAGTGGATCAGCAGAGGGAGTCTCAGGGACATGTTCCCTCTGGACATCCCCCACTGGGATCCTGCTTGCTCACAGGAGGCAGCATTAGGTACCCTGAAGAGAAGGAATTCCCAGCGTTTTGGAGGGGCTGGAGACGGCCATTGCAAAGCAGTCTGGAGGCCAGACATACCCCCCCAAGGTTGTACTTCCAAGCCCAGAGCCAACAAAGGAGTTGGGAAGGGGAGAGAGCCCTGGGCCGGGCTGGGCAGCAACCTGCTGGTGATGGTCCCAAGGCAGCAGCTCTGCAGGAGAAGGGGGTGGTACCTGCAGCCCGCAGTCGATCTCGCGACACTCAGGTGGTAGGTGAGGACCGAAGTCTCCCCCCTCAGCTCCACCCTGTAGGTTGGGCCTCCCTCCACCTGGCACAGCGCCGTGACATGGGCGATGATGTTGGCGTGGCAAAGAAGGTGACAGTACCTGCTGGCTCTTGCCCGGCTGCAGCACACCGGACACCAGTTGGACATCAAAAACCTGCAGGAGGGGAGGGGGGATCGAGTCATTGAGCGTGGAAATGGGTGCAGAAGAGCAGCCGTGGCCTGGAGCGAAGTACAACCGTAGCTGGAGGGGCCTATTCCTCAAACACCAGCCAGAAGCATCCTAATCTCATCCTGCCTCCATGCCACTGACCAGTGGGAATACAGAGAAAGCAGCAAGGAGCAGAGAGCAGTTTCTCTGCTTGCAGAGAGGACCCATCCCAAAGCAGAGGGGCCAAAGGGCTGTGAAAGTGCCTCCACCAGCACTGTGGAGGTGGGACTAGGAGCCCTTCACCAAGGTGCTCACTGCCTCAGGCCACAGAGGTCTGAGAAAGCAGATTTTCCCACCAGCTTTCCTTCCCGGAGGAAACCAGTAGGGGGCCACACAGCACCAAACTCGTGGAAAACACCTATTCCCTGAGCATCCAGCCTGACCACGGCTGGTCAGTGTTACTTTCCACGAGGGAAAGTCAAAAGCAGTTTGTCAGATGCCAGGCAAACAGCTTTGGTCTTTGCAAAGCACAAACAGGACACCAGAGCTTCCAGAGAGGGCAAAGGTGCACATACCCTGTGGGTACTCCTTGCCGTCACAGTCTGTTTTGGCAGTAGGAGATGGTGGCCCCTCTCTGGCCACAGATGCAGCAGCTCTGAAAGAGCAGAGCAGCCCCAGCAGCAGCAGCCTCAGGGCCTCCTCCTTGTCCCAGAGCTGCTTGGAAGGGCTGGGCCTCCCCAGTGAATCCGAAAAATCGGTCCGAGAAACTGCTCAGAGACGTTTTATCTTTAAGCAGCAAGGGATTTGTTTATTCAACGTTGGGAGCAAGCCAGCTTGCGCTGGACAAACTTGCTCGAAGGCTTCACACAAAATCAGCATTTTTATACAATCTTCAGCTGTGATTAAATGCATATTCAGGTGATTACAACATCTATCTATGCATATTAATAATAGGCGGAGTACAGGTGGAGCTCAGGCGGGGCTTGGGGCGGTGCTTCTCTTGGCCCTCAATTTTGGTGGGGGGGCTTCAACTCATCTTCCTCAGCTTGACCTTCTTTCTCTTCCATTGTTCTTGACCCGCTCACTGAAGCTTGGAAGAAGCCCTGGCTCCAGGCCTATTTCTCCTATTCAAATGTCTACCTGATCCTGCTGTATTTCTAATTCCTTGCTTCTAGGCCTATGACATGTTCTTGTACTATTCCCTGAACCTTTGGCCCAGGAAGTAGAACACAACGAGCACAGATCGTCTGGGATGTTGGTAGCTTGTTAGCAGGCCCAAAGTTCTTAGTTAACTCTTTTGGGCCTAACCTCCTGTTTCACCAGGGCCCACCAAAACCTCTAAAGCCTCCCCAGGACATCCTAAAACCCCTCAAAGCCCCCCAGGACCCCCAAATTCCCCCTAAAACACCCCCAAATCCCTTCAAAGCCCCCCCCCGGACCCCAAACCCTCCCCAGGACCCCCAAATTCCCCTAAAACACCCCCAGGACCCCCAAATTCCCCCTCAAACACCCCCAGGACCCCCAAATTTCCCCTAAAAACGCCCCCAGGACCCCCGAAACCCTCCACAGGACCCCCAAATTCCCCCTAAAAACACCCCCAGTGTTGGAGGAGAGGATTCAGAATGGGAAAAATACCAAGCCTGGAGAAAGATTTATGATCCCTGAATAGACACTACACTGCTGAAATGGACACTCTTACACCAGATTAGACATTCACTGGACAGACAGTTTTACCCCAGTTTTCCCCAGTTTATTGTTATGTTGTTGTAAAGTTGTACCCCAGTTTGTTGTTAAAAATTTTATACTCTCCATATTGGCCTCTTCTCCCCTCACAGTTTTCCCGCCAAAACTTGTTTACTCCTTTGTTCTCCCCTGCTCTCCCGCTCCTCTGCATCTGATTGGCCACAGTTTGCTGCAGTGCAGAGAGAGCTCCCATTGGCCCTTTCCCCTAGAAACCCAAAGTTGCCACCCATCTTTCCCTGTTCCCCCAATCACTGTCCCCTGAGCTGCCTGTCTTTTACTCCTCCCTCAGCCTGAGTCCACCCCTTGAACCTACCCTATTTAAGTCACTGTTACCCTTAATACAGTTGACATTGCTTCCCTCACCTCAACTGTGTCCTGAACCTGATTGCAGTGCCGTGTCCCCACTCCCATTACCCCCGCGAGCTGTGGCACCCCAGGGCTCCCTAAAACCCCTCAACGCCCCCTCAGGACCCCCCAAACCCACCGGGACCCTCAAAATCACCCCCCGAAACAGAGAGGACCCCCAAAATCCCCCTCAAACGCCCCCCAAAACCGCCCAACCCACCCGGGAGCCCCAAAATCACGCAAGATCCCCCCAAAACCCCGCAAACTCACATGGGAGCCCCAAAATGAACCCAAACCCTCCCCAAGACCCCCAAATTCCCCTTAAAACACCCCCGGGAACCCTCAAAACCCCTCAAACCTCCCCGAGACCCCCCAAAACCCCTCAAAGCCCCCCAGGACCCCAAATTCCCCCTAAACACCCCCAGGGCCCCCCAAAAACCCCTCAAAGCCCCCCCAGGATGCCCCAAACTCTCCCCAGGATCCCCAAATTCCCCCTAACCGCCCCCCCAGGACTCCTCAAAAACCCCACAAAGTCTCCCCAGGACCCCCAAATTCATCCTAAAACACCCCCAGGATCCCCAAAAACCCCTCAAAGCCTCCCCCGGACCCACCAAAACCTCTCAAAGCTTCCCCAGGACCCCCCAAACCCTCCCCAGGACCCCCCAATTCCCCCTGAAACACCCCAGGACCCCTAAATTGCCCCTCAAACACCCCAGCGCCTCCCAAATTCCCCCTCAAAGCCTCCCCAGGATACCCCGAACTCTCCCCAGGACCCCCAATTCCCCCTGAAAACACCCCAGGACCCCCAAAACCCCTCAAAGCCTCCCCAGAACCCCAGTTCCCCCTAAAACACCCCAGGACCCCCAAATTCTTCCTCAAAGCCCCCCAAGACCCCCAAATTCATGCAAGAGCACATCCAAAACCCCTAAAACCCTCAAAGCCCCTCCAGGGCCCCCCAAAACCTCTCAAAGCCCCCTCGGACCCCCCATACCCCCAAGACCCCCAAATTCCCCCTAAAAACACCCCCCGGAACCCTCAAAACCCTCAAACCCCCCAAGACCCCCAAATTCCCCCTCAAAGCCCCCCCAGGTTGCCCCAAACTCCCCAGGACCCCCAAATTTCCCCTAACCCCCCCCCCATCAGGACCCCTCAAAACCCCACAAAGTCTCCCCTGTGAATCCGAAAAATCGGTCCGAGAAACTGCTCAGAGACTTTTTATCTTTAAGCAGCAAGGGATTTGTTTATTCAACGCTGGGAGCAAGGCAGCTCGCGCTGGACAAACTTGCTCGAAGACTTCACACAAAATCAACATTTTTATACAATCTTCAGCTGTGATTAAATGCATATTCAGGTGATTACAACATCTATCTATGCCACTGCCCTGGCACATCCCCTGTGCCATCAGACATGCTTCCTACATATCCCCTCTCTTAGTTATCTAAAGAAGTCACAAAAACAGTGCAAAACAACAGTGTAAACAACAGCGCAAAACATTCAGAACATTGTAAACTGTCAAACTCGCAGTAACCCAGCACACTGCTTGCTTGGCTTCTTATACTTCTATTGTAAACCTTTTTTAAAACTTCTTATAGTCCTATAGGGTAGTGCAACTTGGAGAATTACTTTATTAACTTAGGGCCTTAGCCCAACCATGTGTAAACTATAACTTTTATTAACCTGAGGGTTTTTCAATAACTGGGGATTTCAAACTTTATTAAGAAACAGGGTAAGCATAGCAAAAACTCAATTTTCAGTCGGGGGCCTGACCGACGGCAAAACCACCCCCGCCGGCAACATCGGGCCCAAATTCCACACCTACAGTCCAGAAGTCCCCAGGACAGGAGCCGTGTGCCAGCACCAAGTCCTGGGAGGCGCAGGCCCAGGCAGAGACCATCAGGGACATCCCGCAGGCGAAACCGCTCCCGCCTGCCACGTCGGACCCCAAATCCATCCGACCGGTCCAGAAGTGCCCATGACAGGAGCCGTGGCAGAGCACCGAGTGCTGGCAGGAACAGCCACAGCCAGGAAACCTCGAGGACATCCCGCACGCAAAATCGCTCCCGCCAACAGCATCAGACCCCAAATCCATCCGGCCGGTCCAGAAGTCGCCGTGACAGGAGCCACGTGAGATCACCAAGGGCTGGGAGGTGCAACAGCAGCCAGGGAGCATCGAGGACATCCCAAAGGCGAAACCAGTCCCGCCAGCAACGGACTGGTTGATGCAGCCAATCTAGAAGTTGCCGTGAGAGGAGCCACTGGGAGGGACTGGGAGCACTGGGAGGGACTGGGTAACAAAGTCAGTTACCAGATCAAACCAGATAACAAAGAGAACAGATAAAAAAGAGAACAGATAACAAAGATAACCAGATATCTGGAGGGGCGGGCGGGGGATGGGATCCCCCGAAATCCCCCCAAAAACTTGAGGAAACTCCCCCAAAAATTGGGGTCGCCCCCCCAACTCCTCTAAAATTTTGAAGCTCCCCTTTCTTTGGGGCAGGTGGACGAGGCCAGGAACTCTGCTAAAATTACTGAAATGTATTGAAATGAACAGCTGGAGCTGCTGAAGAAGGGCTGGAACCGCCCCCCTCTCGAGCCCCACGGTGGGTCCAAATCCCCCAAAATCCCCCAAAAACCCCAAAAAAGTGATTTTTGAGCCTGAGACCACCCAACACAGGGGGTTTTGAGTCCAAAATGAACCCCCGACGGCGGTGCAGGGGCCCGAGAAGGAGGAAGGAGAGGAAGGGGAGCTGAGAGGGAAGGAGGTGAGTGGGGGGAATTAGAACACTTAGAGCCAAAGCCTTAGAGCAGCGGCCACTTCCGCCATCAGCCCACTCCCGTCTGGACACGTGAGGACACTTAAAACAAAAAATCTTCAAACTGGTGGCCGCTTCCACCGCCACCCGCCCCGACCGAGGACACACGGGGACACTTAGACCACAACCTTAAAGCGGCGGTCGCTTCTGCCGTCACCCCCCTCCCGTCTGGACACGCAAGGACACTTAGACCAAAGCCTTAAAGCGCAGCCGTTTCTGCCCGTCATCCCTTCCCACCGAGACACGCGAGAAAACTTAGAACCAAAGCCTGAAAGTGGCGGCCACTTCCGCCATCACCCCGCTCCCGCTGAGACATGCGGGGACACTTAGAACCAAAACCTCAAACTGCTGGCTGCTTCCACTGCCACCCCGCCGAGACACGCGGGGACACTTAGACCAAAAGCCTTAAAGCAGCGGCCACTTCCGCCATCCTCCCGCTCCCACCTAGACACGTGAGGACACTTAGAACAAACGCTGCCCGGCACGCATTTGCTGGGGGCAAGTGGGAGACCTTGACAAAGACGGACATTTCTTTTGGACCCTCCCAATTCTTATTTGGTAACATAGTTTTAGGTGGTAACTTTCTAGGGTGAGGAGTGAATATTTTTTGTGGAAAACCACCCTGTCCACAGTCCCTCCAGTGATATAATCCCAAAAGGGTTGTATCAGGATACCAACTGCACCAAAACCTAAAGGTAACCAACATCCCTCCCTCCTTTCTGGACAACCAGCACTAGTGGAATTGCCTACAGTTGGAGCTGTACCAGTGGTACTTAGTGGTCCCTTAAATGCACTTACCTGGAGAGCAAAGGATGCTTCTAACAAGAAACATAAAACGAGTGCAAGGTGGATCATCCCTGCATTTTCTCTTGGAGGTGATTATCCTGAGAAAGGTGCTCCAGGACTTTCATGGAAAGCGTTTGGTCTGGACTATGTTTTGCTGTTTTGGTGTTGGGATTGTTAGCAATCACAGTTATGGTATGGGGGTGGGGGTCTTCTATTTCTGAGGGGGTTTTTTGCTTGAATCTTGGTGGTTTGGGTTTTTCTGGGCTGAATCTTGGTGGTTTGGAGGTTTTTATGGACACAGGATACCAAGTGAGACTTGGGCAGGAGGAACCCCCAAGTCAACACGCTCAGCTCTTGTTTTCCCCCCCATCAGGATCTGTCCTTCCCAAAGCTTGGGCGGATGGAGGAGGAGGCTGCGAGGAAGAGGAAGACGCCGTGGGCCCCCCAGGCAGGTGAGGAGGAAGTCAGTGGCCCTTTGGGCCAGTGTTGTGGTGGCTCTGGCAGCCGAGGACAACCCTGCTGCCGCGGCCGTCCTGCCGGGGCTGGAGGTGGGGGGATGTCCTTGGCCTTCCCTGTGGGCCAGAGGCAAATCCCCTCCCTGTCCTTCTTGCTTCCTGCCCCAGGCCCCGAGCTGAGGAGGGAGAGCCTGGAGGACAAATCCCCCCGGCAGAGCCTGGTGGGAGAGGCCGTTTTGAAGGGCTCCACGGCGCAGGAAGGCAGCGGGGAGGAAAAGGGCCGGAGATCCCCCCACAGGAGGGGCTCCAAAGCCAGCCCAGGGTGCTCTGAGGAGAAAAGACCCAACCTGTGCCAGGAAGGTAACCGGAGCTTGAGGGGGAGCTCTGACCTGGTGGAGCCTCAGCAGCCTCCTAGAAGGGAGAAGCCCTTCAGGTGCGTGGAATGTGGGAAGAGCTTCAGGAAGAGCTCCAGCCTCATCCGACACCAGCACCTCCACACTGGGGCACGTCCCTTCATGTGTGGGGAATGTGAGAAGAGCTTCAACCAGAGCTCCCACCTGATCTGACACCAGCGCATCCACACTGGGGAACAGCCCTACATGTGTAATGATTGTGGGAAGAGCTTCAGTGACAGCTCCAACCTGATCCGACACCAGCGCATCCACAGCGGGGAACGGCCCTACAACTGTGAGGAGTGTGGGAAGAGCTTCACCCAGAGCTCTACCTTGACCTCACACCAACGGACCCACTGGTAAAGGAAACCCCGATTGCGGGAAGAACTTCAGCTGCTGCTTCCACCCCGAATGAACCCCCGATGCTGAGGCAACCCCTGGAGTCCAGTGACTCCTTTTCCCACTGACCGCCCTCTTCCCACCCCCCACTCACCCGAGAGCTCCTTGCCTGCAGCCAGGGGGGCTCCCAGCACCACCAGTGCCCAGAGAAGTCCCCCAGAAAAGGGGTTGGGGGGGGTCCTGGATGGGCTCTGAGTGGGTTTAGGGGGTGCTTGAGGGGCTGTGGGGATCCTGGTATGATCCCAGTTCCCCCTGCATGGTCCCAGTTGCTCCCAGTTGCCTCCAGCCTAGACCCTGTCAATCCAAGTATGATCCCAGTCCTCCCCCAGCATGGTCCCAGTCAATCCCAGTTACCCCACTGCAGATCCAGTCACTCCCAGTTGCCCCCTTTATGGTCCAAGTTGCTTCCAGTATGATCCCAGTATGAGTCCAGTCACCCCCAATATGATCCCAGGATGAGCCCAGCACGGGTCCACCTTTTCCCAGTATGATCCCAGTTGCTGCAGCGTGGTTCCAGTTGCTCCCCTTCACCCCTACTATGACTCCAGTAGCTCCCAGTATGATCCCTGTCACTCCCGGTTTCTCCCAGTATGTCCCAGTTGACCTCAGCATGCTCCCAGTCACTTCCCAGTATGCTCCCAGTCACTCCTGGTCTCTCCCACTACAGCCCAGTTGCCCCCAGTGTTGTCCCACTCACTCCCAATTGCTCCCAGTAGCTTCCAGCATGATCCCAGTTGCTCACAGCCACTCCCAGTCACCCCCAGTGGGGTCCTAGTTGCTCCCAGTATGATCCCAGTCACCTCTCTGGACCTGTTGCAGCACCTCAATGTCCTTCCTAAACTGAGGGGTCCAGAACTGGCCGCAGAACTTGACGTGTGGCCTCCCCAGTGCTGAGTCCAGGGGGACAGTCACTGCTGTGAGAACGCTTTTGTTGCACGTTTTCGCGGCGTTTGTGACAGATCAGATCAAGTGACCTTATGGGGATGGTTCTACCCCTGGCACAGGCGGTGCAAGCCCAGCACTTGTTACCCAGGATGTGCTGAGGGAGAAAAGCAGCCGAAGGAAAAGGCCTCGGCCTTCATCACCCTCACCTGGGGGGGTCGGGGGTCACCGGACCCCCCAAAACACCCCCTGCCTCCCTCCCCCCCGGGCTGGGGTGGGTTCGTGTTGTAAAGGGGGGGTTGAGGGAGGGTTGGGGGGAGATTTTGGAGTTTCCTACCCCCCGCTCACCCCCCTTCTCCTGCCCCCACCATGTTGTGCCGTGGTGTCCGTGCAGTAAATTTGGGGTGTGTGTCCCCCCGATGTGTGAGACGCCCCGGAAATGGAGACATCCCCAAAATGGGGGGTTGGGACCCGAAATGGGGGGGACCCCCAAACTGGGAGGGGGGACCCAGAAATGGGGGGAAGAAATGGGAGGGGGGGATAAAGGGGGGGACCTCAAAATGGGGTAGAAATCCCCCAAAATGGGGGAGGGTTCCCAAAATGGGGGGGACTCCAACATGGGGGGGAGACCCCGAAATATAGGGGGGACCCTGAAATCGGGGGGGGGGGGGTAAAATGGGGTGGAAAGCCCCCAAAATGGGGTGAGGGTAACCAAAATGGGGGAGGAGGACCCAAAAATAGGGGGGAAAAAATGGGGGAGGAGGGGAATAAAGTGAAGGGGGGGCCCAAAATGGGGTGGAATCCCCAAAATGGGGGAGGGGACCCTAAAATGGGGTGGAAGTCTTCCAAAGGGGAAAGACTCAAAAATGGGGGGGAACCCGTAGAGGGCTGGCTAGCAAGACAGAGACATATGGATATAGCTTAAGCTGTGGATGAGCTGATAGGTATAGAACACGGTCCTGTCTAGGCCCCGTGAGAAGATCTGAGATAACGAGGTTACAGTGCCCTTGTACGTGTTAGTTGGCTGGTAAACAGGACACTGTGATTAGCAAAACAAAAAGCAACTGAAAGCCACCTGTGTCAACAAGGAAGAGAGTGAGAGAGAGATTAAAACATCTAAGTGTCAAACAATGTTAGGGAGTAAGGGATAAGGTCAACATTTAAGCAGAACCAATGGGGAGCTTAGCTTTTGCAATAGTATGAGCTAATTATAAAGTGTATATTAAGCTGTTAGTAGTGATCAATAAACGAAGTTTGCTGATTCTCATATTGAGCGTCTCATTCTTCCCTCGTCGCGACAGAACCCCAAAATGGGGGGTGACCCCAAAATGGGGTGGAAAGCCCCTAAAATGGGGAGGGACACCCAAAATGGGGGGAGAACCCAAAATGGGGGACCCCAAAATGAGGCCTGAGACCCAAAAATGGGGGAGGAGACCCCAAATAGGAGGAGGACCCCAAAAATGGAGCCTGAGACCCCCCAAAAGGAGGGAGGAGACCCCAAAAATGGGACCTGAGACCCAAAATGGGTGGGAGAGACCCCAAACTGGGGGGTAGGGGGGAGAAATGGGGGATGGGGACCCCCCAAACAAAAGGGGAGGGTGTCATAAACTGGGGCTGTCACCCCAAAAAGGTGTGGGGGGAGGAGCCCAAAAAGGGGGACCCTGAATTGGGGGACCCTAAAATAAAGGGGGAGGGCCCAGAGCCCGGCTGGGAGGGGACCCCAAAATAAGGGGAGGGACCCCCAAAGTAGGGGGGAGGGGTTGCCTTTCACCCCATAGAGACCCCTTGGCCCCACAGGGACAGTTCTGGGCCCTATAGGGACCCTTTGGCTCTATAGGGATGGTCCTGGGCCCTTTAGGGACCTCTTGACCCATAGGGACCTATAGGGCTCCTGGGCCCTATAGGGATCCATTGGCCTTGCAGAGACAGTCCCTGTGCCCCATAGGGACCCTTCAACCCCATAAGGGCAGTCCCTGGGCCCTATAGGGACCCCTCAGCTCGAGCTCCCCCTCAGAAATGTTCCAGCGCTCCCCCCCAGCAGCGCAGGCAGGGAGGGCAGCGCAGGCAGGGAGGGCAGTGCAGGCAGGGCTGGCAGTGCAGTCAAGGAGGGCAGTGAAGGCAGGGAGGGAAAAGCTGTAAAAAAGGGGGTTTTGGGTGCCCCCCTCTGGGACACCCATTAACCTCCCCCGATCCCCATTGACCCCCCAGGACCCCATCCTCCTCCTCAGTTTCCTCCCAGACATCCCAACCCACTCCCCCCCCAGACCCCCATTGACCCCTCAGGACCCCCCCAGGATCCCCAGTGACCCCTCTGGGACACCCCCTGCACCCACCTGGGCTCCCCCCAATCCCCTGGGACCCCCATTTCCCCTCAGTTCTCACCAGGACCCCAGTGACCCCCCAGGACCTGCCACCTGGCGCTTCTCAGAATCAGCAAAGGAGCGTTTGGAGGAGACTGCAGTGGACTGGACAAAGAAGGATAAGGGGGACAGAGACAGGGTCAGGGGCAGGAGGGGGGGCCCTAGGCCCCCTGCTGCCCCTCTGTTGAAGAAACCTCTCGCTTCTTTTGTAGAGACAGTGTAGGAGCTCCTGGAGGAGACCTCGGTGCAGTGGCCACTGTGACCCGTGAGGCCAAGGGCACAAAAGCAGACTCTGGACTCGGGCCCAGTGCCAGTGTTTTCTGACCATGAGAGGAGAAGGAAGAGGAGGGACAGCGAGGTGCCTGTGGTTGAAGCTGAGACCAAGAGCTCCAAGTTGTGAGGCTATCCCTGGGCAGCACTGTCCCTCCTCTTCCAGGGAGAGCCTCACAGCCTGGGGCTCTTGGCCTGGACTGCAATCACAGCTACCTTGCACTTCTCAGAATCAGCAAAGGAGCATCACGAATAAGGTGATCCGACTGGTGGTGAGAGGGACTTGGGCCTTCCTGGCAGAGCAGAGCAGAGCAAGCCACCATGTGCTCTTAGGGACAGAGGCAGGAAGAGCTGCACCTGACAGACACAGGGGTGCTGTGGTCCCAACTTCTGCCTCTGCGCTGGGTTGGCCGGGTGCCCAGGCTCTGCATCCGGAGCCTGTACCACATCCACCTTGCTGTTGTGCAGGCTTGAAGGCTGTTGTTTGGTTGTACAGACCGGCATTCACTCTGGACCCTTTCTGGGAGTTTGTTCCCTGTGGTTTAGAGGCTGCATTTCAGTAAGCATGCAAGGTGATTGAAGAGGAGGGCGCTAATTGTCAATGCCACCTGCTCTGGGACACCTCATATTTCTTGTGGTTGTGTTTACAGCCCTGGCCCTCTCAAGGGTGCTTTAGCAGCACTTTTCCCTGCTGTGGGAGTGCAGAATTGGGCTGATAAGGTTTCCTACTGCAGCGGAATCCTGCCGGGGCAGCCTGTGAGATGAACAGGTTAAGAAAACTTGGGAGTCCACAAACACTTGTCAAGCCAGGGAGGCCGTGGGGGAAGCAGCTGGCAGAGACAAGGACTTAGAGGCTGTCTTCCAAAAGAATGGTCTAAGCAGTGTTTGTTTCTTGCTGCCTCAGGTTTCAGAGACAGAAAACATCCTGGGCATTGTTCAGGCTGAAACCATCAAAGTCTCTGTGGAGGTCGACGATGTTAATCTGAGCATCAACACGCCTGAAGGTCAGTGGATGCCTCCCAGACAACACAGTCCAGATGCATTTTACTACCTTGGCAGGTGGGCAACCAAAGCCCTTGGGAGGGGATGGCATAGCAGGCAAGGGTGGCACAGATCCATAAAGCACAGACCTTGCAAGCTGTGTGAAGTAAAGCGCTGTCAGGGCACCAACAGCCTTGAGTCTCTCCCGTCTGAACTTGGAAATGTGCAGCTTCGTGTGCAGATTGCATTTGGTGCTTTGAAACAACAGTCATCTGGACAGGCAGTTGGCAAGTCCCAAAGGCTCAGCACAGAACATAAAGTAGCTGGATTTGTGCTTGGAAGCAAGGAAATGGAAGCCAAGCTCCTCGGCTTCTACCCTGCAGATACTGGAGTAAGAAGAGAAAGGGCAGCCAAGTAGTTAGCGAACACTTCCGAGAAGGGACACTTGCTGAAGAGGGTTTTGTGCCATCTAAGAACTCCAACTGTGTAGCTTGTGACCGGGTGTGCTCAGCAGCAGTTCACAAATATTCACCATTTCTTACCTCGCTCTGCGGGTTTTCTGCAGGTCCAGATGGCAGCTTGGAATTTGGAACCATTAATGTCCTGGATCATAAGAAGCAAGTCCTGAGTCTGCAGAACAAAGGCTTATATGACATTGAGTACAGGTGAGTCCAGCTGCCTGGTGCTGAGCTTTCCCTCAGGCTCCCAGGCCTGCGTTCTCCCTCTGTCCATGGCTAGAACCTGTTCCCGTGCTGTTCCCTTTTCTTTTTTTTCTGGTCCTATGCAGAGTCCTGGCTGTGCTGGTAGCACCTGTACTTTCAGCTGCAGAGGTCTTCATTCTTTCCCTTTCTCCACAGTTTCAAGCTGACCACTGGAAGTGCCAAGAGGGGCGACTTGGAATCTCCCTTCACTGTCCGGCCGCAGAGGGCTGTGCTGAAAGCCTCCCGGCCACCTGTGAAAGTTGAGGTCCTCTTCCACCCCACGACTGAAGTGTTTCTCGAGAGCAAACCCATCCTGCTCTGCCAGGTGAGCTGCCTGGGCCCAGCTGTGTTAGCACAGTGTGTCTTGGGAGCATAAGCAGGAGAGGTGTCTTGTGCAAAGCAGGCTTTAGCTGAGGCATCCTCTCTCCTACACACCCAAACAAAGACTTCCAAAACCATTTGGGAGGCTTTGTAAGAGAGCTGGAAATCTGGCTCTAAGAAGAGGCCTTTAAAAAGGGAGGGTGAGCTGCTGGAGACCTGGGCTGGGGTCAGGGGACAGGGGTAGAGGCTGGCCTCTCTGCTGTGTTTACCAGCCCCTCCTCTGGTTGCAGGTCATTGATCTCAAATCGGGTCAAGGAGGCGAGACCGTTGCCACCATCCCAGTGAGGGTGTCGGCAAGAGCCGTGTACAGCAAGTACAGCATCGAGCCTGCCTCGCCCATCGACTTCGGTGCCGTGGTTAAGGGCACCAAGAAGAGCCACGTCTTAATTGTGAACAAAGGTGCTCTTAACTTCAAAGTCCTCATCCGCAAAGGTAAGAGAAGACCTGCCCCAGCCTTTCTGTCTGAGGAGGCACCACCACACAGCTGGTGTGTGACAGACCTGGGTTATTGTCCATTTGGATTGCTGGCTTGGGAAGAGGGAGGAAAACAACACCTCAGTATCCCCATGTGTGGGCCAAAGCTGGTGACAGAGCTGCTCTGTCCAGGAGCTGCAGCAATGGGTGCTGCAGGCAGCTCTCCGGGGGCCATCGGGAGCAGGAAGGCTTTCCTGCATGGGGAGGAAGGCCAGCTTTGGCCTCAGACAAAGGCAGGGGAGCTCAGCATGACACATCTCTGCTTTCTCCTCTCAGTTCACAGCAAGAGGAATCTGTCCCCTCGGTCAGGGAAAGAAAGCACTCGACGCAGGTGGGTGGCTCCTGCTCCTGCCCAGCGTGTGCTGCTGCAGGGGATGGGGGGAGGATGCAGCTGTGCCCAGGCTGGGGGTAGGACAAGGTCTGCGGGATGGAGAGTCCATTATCTGTTCAGTGCCACTGACAGTCCCATGCTCTGGCTCTGACCTGCAGTTGTGGGGTCAAGAGAGGGGAGCAGGTCCTGTGTTTGGTGGCTGCTAGCCAGCACAGATCTGTGAACACCACAGGAGCAAAGTGTCCCCATCTGAACTCCCAATCCATAGAACATTGACAACTTTGCTTTTTCTTCCTCCCAGTCCCCTCTCTCTCTCCCATCATTTCTCTCAGTCCTTTCTGCTCTCCTGTACCCCTGGAGGTTGAAGGATCCCAACTACCACCTTCATTCTTTTCACCCCAACTCCTTTCTCTCTGCCACTCGGGACAGACTTGCAGCTCCTCCTGGCTTGTTCATCTCATCCCGGGGCTGCCTTTGGGCCGTGGAGTCATCCTTCCCTGCACTGCCACTGGGTGCTCGGGCCCAGTTGGAGGCCAAGGCATGGCATCCTCCTTGCTGGGGGTGTTCAGGGTACGGCTGTTTGGCATCAGCCTGTCCTGGCGCTCTTTCTGCAGGCTCAGCTCACTGTAGGCATGTTCACGGTGTCCCCTTGCTCCGGCTCCGTCAGTCCTTGGGGCCAGCGGAAGATCACAGTGGATTGCAACGCAGGAGCAGAGGGGAAAGGTGAGGAGCAGCTGTACATTGACATCAGCAACAGAGACCCCAAGGACAATCCCCTCGGCATTCCCTTTACCCTGACTGCCGAGTCCTGCATCCCAGGTGCGTGCTGTCCACAGGTTGCCATGGGCAGTCCTGCTGCTGATCAGCACCTAAACTTGCTACTTGGATAGAGAGGCACCCTGGTCCTGAAGTCCCACCTTAAAATCCTCAGAGGCTGCAGTCCTTTTCAAGTCCACCAGTGGGGAGAGGCTGGAAGGGATGTGTGGAACCATAAAAGGAAAGCAATGCCCTTTAAGACTGAGGTTGACTGAGCTCCATCCTCACTGACTGAGCTTTCTCATCCAAGGCTGGGTTTTGCAGTCACCTGGACAGAAAGGGCTTATCAAACCTTCTGAGAGGTCAACTGGGTCCAAATAAATTCAAAAAAGAGATTCTCCAGCCTCAGCCCTTCCTCTGGTCTCTCTGCAGCGCTTGTTGAAGACGTCACGTCCATCTTTGAGCAGTACCCGATCCACAGCAACGTCAATCTCCGCCAGACGTTACAGTCGGTGCAAGGTAACGGTGTGTTCATCAGAGATGATAACAAATTCATCTTCACCAAAGTTCAGGTGGGGCAACAGGCCACGGCTCGCTTCAAGAACTCTAATGGCAGCAGTGTCCCATGTGACGTGGTCCTCTCCATCAAAGCCATGCCTGGAGAGGTAAGAACAAGAGGCCAAGGTGAGCGCTGCTCTCTAAAGGCCATGTGAGAGCCTGCCTTGTTCTCCAGAGTCATTGCGTTCTCTGGCCCAGCTGGACCAGTCCAGCTCAGTGCAGGTCGAACTGCAGGGCAGAGCAGCAATGCCAGGGGGGCATTTGCATTGAATTCCACATCTCTCAAGCAAATTTTGGCTCACGCTTCTGGGTCTTTGGTGGGAATCCTTCTGAACATCTCTCGAAAGCACAATCAGAGAGGGGCTGTTACAGACGGATGGGGCAGAGCTCAAAGCAGAGCATTTCCTGGCTTTTCCTTCTCTTGAAAGGCCAGTCCGGGGTTATTTGCAGGTGTTTCCATGCCATCCCAACCTCTCACATGTGCTGGGGTGGCTGCCCAGCCCTCAAAGCAAGCTTTTGTATGCCTGGGCATTGACGCAAGGTCAGCATCCCCTGGGATGGAGGGAGCCTGCCCAGGGAAGCATGAAGCAAGACAGGCTGTCTGGGGCTGTTCCCAGGGATGCATCTAGGAACGTACTGGGTCACATTGAAAGATGTGACACTAACACTGCACTGTGGGTTCCCCCCAAGCCTCACAGCCTCATCAGCAACATCTTCAAGTTGGATCCTGTTGAGATGAGGATTCCTGGTTTATCCCACGCCTTTGCTACAGTGACCTTCACTCCAGAACAAAAGGAGGACTACCAGTGCACTTTCACAGCTTCCCTTGTTAGCCCAAAAAGGTAGTGACCCTGTGAAGTATTGGGGGAACCGTTCTGGTAGCTGCCTCTCCTCTTGGTGCCTCTAATGCTTTCAGTACCCTTAGGCAGAATACTTGGCATGAGATGATCCAGGAGGCAGTAACTGTTTGGCAGAGCAGAGCAGAAAAATGAGGAGGATACTTCAACCTGTGTGAGGGACTCTGAAGAGGGGGCCTTAGGTAGCCAGCTGGAAGTTACTGAGAAGTACAACAGCTGAGCTGGGACTTTCCAAGGACAAAGGCCTAGATGAAGCAGTTTCTGTGCCAGCAAGTCAAGATTTCCTCCTTATTTCTGTAAAAGGAAGTGATCCCTGCATGCATTAAGCTATTTTTTAATCAGGGGAGTGATTGGAGCTCTTATCAAAGAGAAGCCCAGTTCCTCTCCCTGGGACCTGTGTACTGGGGCTCTGACCTGCCCTTCCCCAAGCCTTTAGTGGCTGAATTGGAACAGGGAAGTCAGCTTTCTGCCCTAACAAGCAGTTCCTTTTGTAGTATCCTTGGAAATAATCTTTACTGACGGTGGTGTTGATTTGGTTTTCCCTTCTTGCCTTTGTTCTGTTTTCATGGTGTGCTTTTGCTTGTTGCATATGTCTCCTATCACTGCAGCCAGAGCATTTGCCACGTCTCATCTGGTGCCTCATTATTTATCTGCTGTACGGCACGATTCAAATGAGGGAAATTATTTAGAACTGTTGTTCTGGAAGGCTCTGGCTGAAATGGTTTCTGTGCCTCTCCAGCAGCTCCGTGAAGACGAAACCCCAACAGCTGACCTTCACTGTCAGTGGAGAGGGGCACGTGCCTCAGGTGACAGTCGAGTGCCCGGGCCTTCGGAGCAAGAGAGGAAACGCTGTGCTGCGCTTCAGGAGGCTCCTGCTGGGGGATTCCCAGACACTCCCCCTGGTCCTTCGTAACGATGGCATCATACCCACAAAGGTAAGGACCTGCTCGGGGAATGCTCTAGGCTGGGAACGGGTGCTTGTCCCATGGAGCAAAGGTCCCAAAAAATGTGATTTTCTGTCCAGTCTTTCCTCTTTAGTTGAACACAACACAAGAAAGGTGGTGGGGTGTTTTTCCCCCTGTCTCCCAGCTCACATTTTGTTCTCATGTGGGCGTGTGTGATGTCCCAGTTCCATGAGATTGCATTTGATACTGGTTGACTCCATTTTATTTAAACTTAGTTATGGTTTAATTACATTCTACTCGTGACTGTCTGTCCTGTTTATCCTTATGCTTCTGAACACCCTTTTTCCCCTGTGTGACTTCACTTAACCTTTGTGCTGGGCGCTGTGTTTGAAGTGGGGAGGTGGTCTGGCTTCCCCGTGCTGGACCAGCGGCCGTACGGGCTCAACCCCCGTGCCAGCCTCTACTTACACCAATGTCATTGTGCTCCATGTTCCCTTTTCTCAATTTACAGTTCATATCATGGATGACAAGGGAGTTTTCTTCCTAAAAAGCACACAGTCCGCACTCCGTGCCTTCCACACTGCAGACAAGGAAGAGGACTCCACTGGGAAAGGTAAATTCATTAACCATGCAGCATGATCATTCACAGAGGGAAAAGGTGTGCCCTGTTCTTGGCTTGTCTAAGCAGCAGCCACATGTTTCCTTGGTCTCTCTGTTCCCCGAGCTTTTCTTGTGGCCTCCTTGCAGGGTTTCCTCCTAGCAAGTTGTAGGAAGTTTTTCTGTTCTTCGAGACACGGTGGGTTGAGCTGTGGGGGACTATCACCACCTCAGTGGACTGACTGAGGTCTTTGCCGCGTGTGGGAAGGTACCAGCCTGAAGGGAGGCAGCCCTTGAGAGCACAAGCCAGCCAGCAGAATCCAAAACCAGTCCTTGGCTCAGCCTTCCGTATGGCAGGAGCTGGCTGGAAGCAGATGGAATGAGGGCTGGGCGTTAACCTGAGGTTAAGCCGCTTAAGTGGTGATATGTGTGATGGTGGCATAGTCCTGTGAACACAGGAAGAGGGTCTGGAACCACTGGTGGGAGAACCTGTGCTTAGAAGCAACTGATTCCAACCTCTTACTTCTCCTATAACCCCGGGAAATATTTCCTCTGTACAGCTCTATCACTTAACTCTGATTCCCATTGCCGTGCAGCCAAGAAGCATCCCCAGAAGCCTTACCTGCTCCTGGAACACGGGCAATCAGCAGAGTTTGACGTGTTTTTCAAACCCACCCTGACCCAACGTCTGGAAGGGAAGATCCGTGTGCCACTGTCAGGCAACAATGAGATCAACATAGAGCTGGTGGGTGAAGGCTACGACGATGACTTCACCCTTGATAACCTAGCAGAAGACAACCAGGGGAGCAATGCTGAGGGCAATCTGGAGGACGACATCATTACGGGTAAGAGAGGAGAGGCTGCCAAGGTAGAGCGAGGAAGAGGAAAATGTCTGATCATGCGTGTCCTCTCTCTAGCCAGGGCTGGGCTGTCACCCACTGGACTTGGGGGGCCTGTGAGCTTGCCAGCCATGCACACAGAGCAGTGTGTGCTGTGCTGCTTGTCACTGGGCACAGGCACAGCCACAGGCTTGGGGACCTCCCAGAGGGAGGGAGGCTTGGAGCAAGGAAGAGCTGAACATACACGTGTCTCTGCACGTGAGGGGGGCGGATGGACCTCACTGCATGCTGAGATCTCTTGCTCTCCTTCTTCACAGCTGTCAGAGCGAATCACATAGAGTTTGGGGATTGTGCAGTCAGGGAGCTCTGCGACAAGACCTTCACAGTCACCAACCGCAGCAAGGAGGAGGTGATGCGGTTTGAGTGGTTGCTGGCAGACACCCCATTCCAGTTCTCCCCCAAGGTGAGCTGGGTCAGCCCTGCCTTTCCCAGTTGCTCAAGCCCTTTCCCGGTGTTCCTGGGAGCTGGCAGGGAGTCACCAGTGAGAGCCCATTCCAGTGCCATGCAGGAGATGCAATCCCTGTCTTTGCTGGGACAGGGCTGTCAGCCCAGCAGAAAAGGCTCCATGTTATGGGAGGTGGTACCTCCTGTTGATACTTTGCTTTATCAAATCTCACATAAATCCTCACTGAGGTGCAGATTCCCAGCACAACTGCTCGCCATATCAGTCCCTTTTGCTGTCAGTGCTGCCCTTGCCAGTGATTCCAGTTTGGTCTTGACTTTCTGGTTCTCCCTAGGTGGGACACCTCCAGCCTGGCTGTGCCAAGGATATCAGAGTGACCTTGAAATCCAAAGTCCCGGTCACCATCAGAAGGCACTCTGTGAACTGTAAGGTGGCCAAGATCAAATACCAGCTGCCACGAGAAGAGGTGTACAACTGGGACGATGGAATGTACACTGAGAAGTGGGAGGATACCACCGAGAGATTACCAGGAGCCCGCTGGCCTTCGAAGCGGAGGGTAAGAAGCACAGCAGCAAAAGCTAACCAAGCTTCTGCAAAAGGACCTGCTGACAGCAGCAGAGCACCAGTACTGCTGGCAGAGCAGCTCCTGCCTCCCCTGGGCATTGACTCCAGCAGGGAGGTTCACCAGCAGTGCCTTTTAGGGGAGAGGCGGATGCGCAGTGAGCAGGTGGGCTCACACCACAGGGGGAAGCCTTTGGGCAAGAGACCTTTATCCACATGCAAACTGCTGGTCTGAGCAACAAGCCAGCAGCCCGTGTTGAATGGGAGGTCACGTTTGATTTTATCCCATTTGACAGTGTTAAAATCTCTTCATGATTTGGTGCCTTGTCACCCACAAGGAGTGAATTCCACTGCATTCTGTCTCTTGTTCTGAAGGGGAGAGCAGCACAAGTGTTCTTGTGCGTACACCGGTGAGCTCCGAGCTCTGCCTACACCGACACCAGAGATTTTGGTTGTGGCCTCTGTATTGTGGGGGATATCTCATTATGGAGTAGCCCAGGCACTGTGCAGGAGTCTGGAGAAGCATCATCTCCAGAAAGTCTTGCTTTTTCTATCGTTATTGCCAAACACACTTGTCTTGGTGAAGGTTCTTTCTGAGAACTTCGTAAGTCCTGTAAACCCAACTTCCCCATCAGAGCATCAGCAGCTGGAGACTTTCCCAGTGAGATCATCTGCATCCCAAAATGCCCACAGCCAGCTCCCACCCCACATGTGCCATCTGGAGAGCACTTTCTCCTAAGACAAGAAGGAAGAAGTTCTTTCTAGGACTAGTCAGTCCTGGGCTTCTCCATCCACAGGACTCCAGGAGGGGAACTTAATCCTAACTTTGAGACCTGCTGGATTTATAGGGGACCAGGGAAAAGGTCAGAGGCTCTACAGGGTTGAAGCACAGGAACTGACAGCTGGCCATAATCCCCAGAGGTGTATTAATAGCTATGGTGGTGACTGCTTTGATCAGTGGAGAGAAACCAATACCGTAGTACACCAGTCCAATTTTGTCATCTTTCCAGGGAAATAAACCTGAATGTCCTTTCTATGCAGCTGAGTTTGGAGGTCAAAGGATTTCTCAGCTCAGCCTGGCTTTCTGGGTTCTGCTCAGTGATTCTTCCCTCCTCTGCCTGCAGGTGGTCAAGGCAGTCCTGGAACCACCTCACACCGTCCTTGAGAAGAGCATCCACGAGGTTGAGCTTGTCCTCAGTGCTCAGATTGACTATGCCAAGTACAAACTGGACACAGTCGAGGTTCAACTGAAGCAGACTGAGTTCTTTCAGACAGAGATAAGCACGTGAGTGCTGGGCACCGTGTTGGCCCTTTCCTCCTAAACTTGCAGACTTTGAAATACTTTGTTTGGGCCACCCAGGGCGGCAGTTCTGAACGTGGCAGAGGTGCCGGGAGAAGAAGACGTTCCTCAGCAGAAGGTGGTACCAGGAGCTCACCATACAGTGTTACTTCAGTACTTGCTTTTTATTCCTCCTCCTTGTTTTTCAGTTTCCAGATGTCCAGTACAGGGAATGTAGCCCTGAAATACTGCTGGCAGGAGAATCTGGAGGAGAAAAAGCCATCAAAGAGTTCTGAGAAGCCGTTCTCGTCCATTCTGATGGGTAAGTCATTGACTCTGGGTGGTGCCTGGGTCATTTCAGTTGGTAGCTGATGGCCTGGGGAGAAGACCCTGCCACTTCACCCCAAAACATTAATTGCTTTTTCATCCCTGTCCACTTCCCAGCTGCAGCTGGAGAGTTTTCTCCTTACCCCCTCTCTGCCTTTTAGCCCCTCCTGTTCTTGCTCTGCCACTTGTGCTCTGCACAGGAGCTGAACCGGGCTCCGAGGAGAGCCACATGCTGGGTCTTAGGACTGGGAAGGGGGACATCAGGGCACCTCTTTGGGAAGTCTCTGAGACTGGGAAAAACAAGGGTGGAACAAGTGAACTGCCCTGCAGCCGCTGCCTGTATGCAGTTCCCCACTCCAGGGCAAATGCAAAGTCATTGTCTAAAACCAAGCCTCCTGCCCCGGCACGGGAGTGTGTGCTGCAGGCAGAGACCCTGCTCCCAGCCGCTCTGTCTCCTGCTGAAAGTACTTGGCCAGAGGTGCTCCAAGTGCATCCCAGTTCTCTTCTATCCACCTGCAGCAGGAGGCAGAGTTGTTGGGAACAAAGAATTTTGTCTTTGAAAAATGTTCTTTTCCCTCCTGCAGGTTATTTCTTGTCCTCTGATGCTGTGGATCACTGGTTCAGGCATCATCCAAGTCGGGTGCACTGGGCATCGCCGCTCGAGTCAACTCGGTCCCAGTCAACCCAGCCCCCAAGTCGGCACCGTTCAAGGTAGCTGAGCTGTTCTTCGAGGAACATTAGTTCCTCCCTGGAATTGTATCCGGATGACATCAATGACCCACCGCTGTTCTCCATCGAGCCCCAGTGCGGTACCATCCCTGCTGGCAAAAATCAGACTTTCCGCGTGAAATTCTGCCCGATGCGTCTGGGGGAATTTAAGGCCGAAATGCTGTGCAGGTAGGAAATGTCCAGGTGCTTTCCAATCCATGCTTCTGGTGGGTATCACAGGATGGGCCATCTGGTGCACCCTTCCTGCTCAAGCAGGGTCATTCCAGAGAACATGGCACAGGATTGTGTCCAGAGGGTTCTGGAATACCTCCAGTGAGGGAGACTCCACACCCTCTCTGGACAACCTGCCACCTGCACAGGAAAGAAGTTCTTCCCCACGTTCAGGTGGGAAGGTGTTTTGCATCAGGTTCTGCCCATTGCCTCTTTTCCTATTGATGGGCAGCACCAAGCAGAGCCTGCTCCATCCTCTGACAGCCTCCCTTCAGTCCCTCTGACTGGGGTGGTGAGCGTGCAACCCTGGGGACAGCCAGCCCCAGATAGGCAGCAGGATCACACAACATCCAAGAGCACAGAAGGATGATCATCTGGCCAAGGCCAGATGTCTGTGGAGATGTCTATGGATCTGTGTGGAGACAATGGGAAAAGACACTGTATGAAACACTAAGCTCCTGGAGGGCTGCAAAATCCAGAATGAGAGATCCAGAACGGCTGCCAAAGGGCCAGCCAGTCCCCAGCTCTGCTTCCTTATGGGACAAGCACAGCTTCCTTCTCTACCTGGAACCCCATGTGCTGCAGTTGGTCCCCAGGCCCATAACTGGTTCTGTTTTTGCCCTTCCACCTCTGCTGCCTCTGTGGCAGGGAGTGCAGTTCTGTTTCATTTGCTGCTCACTGCTTGCATGGAGAGAGGATGTGACACTGTGTGCTCTGTGAGGAGACAGGCGAGCAGCTGGCTGGCTGGAAATGTTCATCTGGCTAATACCAGTCCCTTTCTTCCTAGAGTTCATAACCTGAAGCCATCTCAGAAGAGCCCACGGGTGTTGGTGATGGGGAAAGGCTGTGAGCCGAAGGCTGATCTGAAACTCTTTACATCACTGCAAAAAGGTGAAACCCGGAGCAGCAAACCCAAGAAGGTGCGGTCAGCAAAACTAGAGTGACACCATTTGTGTCATGGCTTCTCCTGCTCATGGTTTCCCAGCCTTCAGCAGAGACCTCCCCAGCTACTCTTCAAGCCCCAACACCCATCTCTACCTCATCCATACACTACCTAATAAACTGTGTCTCAATCCATAAGTTTTGGCACTGTTACTCTTCCAGTTCTCTCCCACATCCACAGGAGGGCAGTGAGCAGGTGTCTGTGTGGTGCTTGGTTGGGAGCTGGGGCTCGGTCATCTCCAGGAAAGCAGTGTGATCAGACATCACCCCCATTCCTCTGTAGGCTGCTCTGCTCTCTTAGGAATTCCCATTCCTTGGCCTTTGTGTAATGGGTGGGTGTCGTGACGAGGGAAGAATGAGACGCTCAATATGAGAATCAGCAAACTTCGTTTATTGATCACTACTAACAACTTAATATACACTTTATAATTAGCTCATACATATTGCAAAAGCTAAGCTCATTATTGGTTCTTGCTTAAATGTTGACTTCATCCCTTACTCCCTAACATTGTTGACACTTAGATGTTAATTCTCTCTCTCACTCTCTTCCTTTGTTGACACAGGTGGCTTTCAGTTGCTTTTTGTTTTGCTAATCACAGTGTCCTGTTTACCAGCCAACTAACACGTACAAGGGCACTGTAACCTCGTTATCTCAGATCTTCTCACGGGCCTAGACAGGCCGTGTTCTATACTCTATCAGCTCATCCATAGCTTTAGCTATATCCATATGTCTCTGTCTTGCTAGCCAGCCCTCTACAATACCCCCGTTTTTATTTGAGGCCAACAATACTTTCTCTGTCATAGCACTTACACGTTTAACAATACAAGAAAAAGCAACACGAACTATTACTAAAATTACAACAATTGTCAATAACCATCGTAGGCCTTCTTCAACAAAACTTAAAACCCATTCAGACATAGAACCAAAAATAGATTGAAGCTACGAGTCTATAGGACTAGTTGCTACTGTGTCACCACAAATAAGAAACACACCTGGTGGAAAAGCGCGTGCAGTGTTGTTAACCCAAATGCCCGGAGAGGAAGGCCTTATTTCAGCTCCATATGCCCCAAGGCCTTGATTGTCATTATTATTAGTACCACAATAGTCTCCTGTATTTTTGTAATTAAACCCTGGAGTATGTGAAGTGACATTAGTACAGCTGGACAAGTCGTGGCTTTGATAAACACTTAACCCAGATTGAAATAATCCCAACATAAAACAGGTTTGAATTCCGTTATCACTTGTGTTATGTACAGACAGTGATCCCATTAAATCTAATTCTTGGGGATCTTAGGGCAAAGATGTGTTGAGAGCCTTTATAAGGCAGGCAGATGCATTAGAAATAACTCACTCTCACACAACGATGAAACCCAACCAGTAAACACTAAGTTTAACCCATACACTGAATTAAAAGGCATGCCAAATAAACAAGTGCGAAAAGGATCCGAGGCGGATGCTACAGACAAACAAAAGGAAGATTGACCTGTTTGATTTGCCCAAGTAACCCACATGTTTTTCTGAGGATCAATGGTGTGAAGAGTTTTAACACTGGCAATCATGCTCATGAAAAGAAGAAAACTTATTACACAGCCGTTCCCAATTTTGCGGGAATACAATCCAGTGATGGGGAATCTTAACATCTTTACCACACTAATATGCAAAAACACTTGATCGAGACTGGGCGAGTATCCTCGTGCTGTTATACAGCACCTCCCACCGTTCCAATGCAATTTAATGCTGTTCTACTGTTTCACCCAGGCTCTACAGTTCTTTTGTGTACAGGCTAGGCAGTTTGTGCCAGCTGGGCCCTTCCAAGTGCCCACTCTGCCTTTACCTCACAGGCCCCACCGGGGCGCTGAAGCCCAACCTCCATCTCCACAACATAGTGGAGAACCTTTTGGATACTTCTGTTCATCAAGGGAAGGAAAAGCAGAAAATGCAATGCAAACAGAAGGAGAAAAATTTGGGGCAGCAAGCAGAGGTGATCCTGTCAGGAGCTCCATCCGGCCGAGAAGGCTTGCCTGACTTGCAAGGCCTCTCTGTGCCAAGCCCACCTGAGCAAGCACAGCACAAAGAACACTCAGAAAAACTACGTCCTGGTGGAGCTCTGTGGTGCCTAGGTTTTGGCTGAGAGGAAATGCCCCCAGCACAGTAAATTGCTGGAGTGTTACTGCAAGAAGGACAAGGTCTGCATTTGCATGCTATGCTCTGTCCTCAGCTCCCACAGGGACCACAAGACCATCAGTTTAGAGGAGGCCTCTGGCCAAGCACAGTGTGCCTTTCTCGAAACTCTAAAAGAGGTGAAAAACTATGAAGCTGCACTGGATCGAAGCATAGGAAACCTGCTGGAACAATCCTCTGTAAGGGAGTTCTTTAGAGTACAAACAACGCTTGACTAACCATGACTACACCAAGCCCTCTGAGATCATGCAACAATTTTCATTTCACAGATTTTTTTTTTTTTTTTTTTAATCACAAACACAGGGGTAATTAAAGGATTCTGAGACGGTTCAATGTAATCAGCATCACAATCCTAACTCTTGGAATGACTACAGAATGACTACAGAAGTTTGTTTGTTTGGACAATTAACAGCAAGCTTTGAGCATCACAAAGAGTACAGGTTGCCTTCGTACAACCCTAAACATTCACTAGTTAAATTATGTAAGCAATACGTCTGGTATGAAACAAGTAGTAGTCACAAGTAGTGAGGCTATTTTGCTGAGAACTCAGCTGCAATGGGTAGGGTATGTTTTAAGGAGGAGAGACTAGCCGTTTTACAATGAATATTGCTACCAGCTGTTGCACGGGAGGGGTTTGAAGACAATATATAAGGACTCTTTAAAACAACACTTCAGCTCTGGTCACACTGATAAGGTAACTGGGTCTGCTCTGGCCTCCAGCCAGGAGGCCTGAAGACACACTATCCACAACGCTGCAGATGTTTTTGAGAAGGCACGCAGGATGGCCTTGACAGTCTGCAAGGGCCCCTCTGCAACGAGCTGAACAAGCAAGGCAGCAATCATCAACAACTCCTGACTTAAATCCTGGAAAACACAGAAAAACTCAAAACAACCCTCACTACTGCCATAGCAGATGCAAATGCAATTATTTGATGGTCTAAGGACCCCACCCCGGCACAAGCCTGCATTATCTCTAGCTAGTTATGTAACTAGCAGCTTCTGTAACTGTTACAAAACTTGATTCTCTACAACGTCTTGTAGTTTTTCCACGAATTTGTAAGAATGGCTCCCGGGCACCTGGATGCATAGTGGTGCACCTTGCTCCGGGCTCTGCTAACCTTGCAGTCTGCACTACTGTTTGCTGGTTTATGGTTTTTACTCGCTCTAAAACTAGTGGTCTCCTGCGCAGCTCACACAGCTAAGGAACAACAGCAGTGGAAAAACTCCACCTGAGACTTAACTTGCATAAATTTCATACAAGGTTGTAATAGAATAACAAATTTTGTAAGAATCTCTTATTTAACTTCAGTCTTAACACCTTGTTAAAATCTCGACACGGACGGAAAGTATTTTTAAGTTTACACAGTCACACATTCATGTAGCTTTTCTCTTTCACACAATCTTTTTCCATACACTCTTAGGTGGCCACCTCAGTCATTCATCATTCACACACACATTTTCAAGTAGTCATTGGCTGTGCGCTTCTTATCAGTTTCATAATTCAAAGGAAATTCATGGCATAGCCACTAACAGCAATCTGCAAATCCTGCATAACTCTCCATGTAAAAGACAAGTGCAGCAAGAAAGAACAGGATACTATCTTGGAAATTTTCAACCCTTCTTATAGAGCAATGATATTCTGTCATAAAGGCAATAAAACTACTTCTGCAGGGGGCAGAACTATATCCCCTTTTGTCTCATCGTTCCGTCTGCAAACTTCTACCCGCACCCCGCCCCTGGGGGAAACAGCCAAATTTCATGTAAGAGAAGCAAAATGGCAAACTATAGGAAATTCCTAACAACTTTCTGCAATATATAAAAAGCTAAGCACGGATGTTGCGTTATTTCTAATCTTACTTCAAGGGATTTTTCGTCAGTCTCCCTTTCTGCTTTTGAAGAAAACGTTTGAGAATGCCATGAGTACGCTGCATGCGTAACACCTATTGCTGTAAAAACAGTGCAATCTTATTTGATTTATAAGTTGGGGTATTGTTAATCTTAAGTTGGTTTTTCCCTTTTCCTTTTTTACCGTGTTTTACCATCTTTGCCCCCCTCACGCCCCTCATTGCCAAAGGACGAAGGAGGAGGAGGAGGGGCCAGGTTCACCCAGAGAAAATCAGCAGAAGGAACCCAACCCAACCACAGGGTCTGCTCAAGAAAAGACAAAAACATAGGAGAGGGAGAAAACAACCGCAAACAGGCACGTTTCAGAGAGGGGGCGACCGGTGCAACGAGGAAAAAAGAGAAACAGCTTCCCCCCCTCCCCCGACTGCACCTTCCGAAGCTTTTGCTACCGTCATTAACTCGCCACTCTAAGAAGAGGAGCGGCACTAGGGAAAAAACATTCGCTGTAAAGAAGGGGAGGGGAACCTACACCTCTTGGGACCATGGCTGTCAGCAGTGCGGGGGAAGCAGAGCCCCCCCCGCCGCCCGCCGCGCCCGGGGTCGCCGGCGTGCACGCGCGCGGGCGCACCGCTCTGAGCCGGGGCTGTGCACGGTGCCGTGACCACCGCCACTGCCCCGCGACCACCGCCACTGCCCCGCCGCCCGGCAACGTCCCGGGGTCACTCAGCACGGCGGCGCAGGCACCCAGCGCCGTGAACACAGCCACAAATGCGCGGCGCAGTCCCGCAGCACAGTTCAGATGAAAAGCTGGAAATGTCTTAAGGTGGAACTCAGTCACAGTGTTCGTAAAGTTCATCCCCGGTCCATCAGTGGTACTTTCACGCCGCAGCCGTCGTCCCCGATCGTCCTGGATATGCGCTGCCGAGACGCTAGCACCGCGTTCATTTTGCCGGGGCTGCTCGGTTGTCCCCGGCCCCGCTCCGTGATCTCTGGTCCCGCTCTGGCTCCCTTCAACTCCGCTCGACTCCCTTTTTGCACGATTTCTCTGTATGATGGCATCTAGTAGCATTCTAATGTCCTCAAACTGTGCTTTAATGTCTTTTACTGTTCCAGATAACAATCGCCAAGTTGTAAGGAAGCAGCAACTTTTTCTCCCTTAGAGTCATCAGTAAAGAGCTTATCACTAACTTCTTTCCAAGTAGAGATAGTAAAGGCAGTTACAGCGTTCGCTTCAAATCTCTGGCCCTTACACGAAAGCAGCATCTGTCGCAAAGCCAGTTCGTCTAATTTTTCTCTTTCTTAAACAGGATAGACTTGTTCTCAGTGGCTCACCTGTTCAGGTGTCTTGTCTGGACGGCCTGGCAGCTTCTCCACTGCTCTCATGCTACACTGAGATCCGTCCCCTTCATCAAAAACTGTATTAGGGTCCACAAAACAACCTTTAGCAACCCCCGCCACAAGCAATCCTGATAATTCTTTTTTCAAATCTATACCCTTAAGTCCCTGCTTTTATAAAAAGCACTGGATTAATAAAAGCACCGCTTGTCTTTCCATACCTATAAATCTTCAGCCGCTTTGCAGCCCTTTACAAGACATCGGCGGTGTTGTCAGCCAGGACCCTTCTGTAAGGTCGCCTGGGGCACGGAGTCCAGCTCTTTTGCCTCTTGTGCTGCTTCAAGACCGACCGGCTGCTGCGTCAGACTGTGGCTTCGGGGAGTGCAGATTTAACTTAGTTCCCGTTCAGGTTTCGGGGACTGCAGATTTAACTTAGTCCCTTGGGGCTTACAGATTTAACTTAGCCCCTGGGGGATGCAGATTTAACTTAGCCCCTGTTCAGACTTCGGGGACCGCGGGTAACCCAGCAGGATACTCGTTATCGTCCCTTGTTCAGCGCCATTTGTCGTGACGAGGGAAGAATGAGACGCTCAATATGAGAATCAGCAAACTTCGTTTATTGATCACTACTAACAACTTAATATACACTTTATAATTAGCTCATACATATTGCAAAAGCTAAGCTCATTATTGGTTCTTGCTTAAATGTTGACTTCATCCCTTACTCCCTAACATTGTTGACACTTAGATGTTAATTCTCTCTCTCACTCCCTTCCTTTGTTGACACAGGTGGTTTTCAGTTGCTTTTTGTTTTGCTAATCACAGTGTCCTGTTTACCAGCCAACTAACACGTACAAGGGCACTGTAACCTCGTTATCTCAGATTTTCTCACGGGCCTAGACAGGCCGTGTTCTATACTCTAACAGCTCATCCATAGCTTTAGCTATATCCATATGTCCCTATCTTGCTAGCCAGCCCTCTACAGGTGGGGTGGTGAAGTGTCCCTTGATCACACCATCACACCATGGCTAATGTGGGAGCAGCACTGACTGTACCGGGAACTCCAGTTGCTTGGCTAAAGGCTGGGGTGAAGGACAAGAGTGGCAATGATCAGTTGTCCCCTGACAGCCTTGGAGCATTTGCTCCCCTGAACCCTAGCCCGAGGGGAGTGCTACCATTGCCTCAGTAATTATTACAATCCAGTTTTCCTTAGGACTGGAAGGTTCAGCCTTCACTGTCCATTGCTCCGTTTCCAAGGTGCTTCCCAACATCAGCCACTGTCCCAGAGCTTAGCTGAGTAAGACAACCCATGTCAGTGACAGGCAGAAGAGAAGGTTGTGAGAAGAGACCTCGTAGCACCTTCCAGTACCTGGAGGGGCCTGCAGGGAAGCCAGAGAGGGACTCTTTGTCAGGAACTGTAGTGACAGGCCAAGGAGTAATGAGTACAAAGTGAAAGAGGGGGCATGTGGCTTAGACACTAGGAAGAAATTCTTTACTGTGAGGGTGGTGAGACACTGGCACAGGTTGCCCGGGGAGGTTGTGGATGCTCCAGCCCTGCAATTCTCAAAAGCCAGGCTGGAGGGGGCTCTGAGCAACCAGGTCCATGGCAGGGAGGTGGTACAAGATGATCTTTGAGGTCCCTTCCAACCCCTTAACATCCTGTGAGTCCGTGATTCTCCAAGTGTTTGGGCAGAAATGCAGCACTTTGCCCGGGCCTCTCCCGCCGGGAGCTGCTCCAATCCCGCCGTTCAGCCGGGGCTGAACTGGGTCTGTGGAGGTGCCCAGGAGCGAACCGAGCGGAGCGCCGGGAGATGGCGCTGGGTCCCTGTGGATCAAAGGCCCGGCTGTGCCCGGCCAGGCTGGAGCACACGGCCCCCACACAGCCCCTCACGGCCCCCACACAGCCCCTCACGGCTCCTACACAGCCCCTCATGGCCCCCACACAGCCCCTCACGGTCCCCATACAGCCCCTCACGGCTCCCGGAATCCAGCTTCCATCCATTGCCTGGCAACTGGAACGCTGTGACAGCGACTGTTGCGTTGGTACTGGCGCCGTGACACCCGCAGTCCCCGATTCCCTTTCACCCTACCCTGTTCCCTGCCGCCTGAGCTCTGTCAGGCAGCGACATTCAACGCTTCGCCAAGCGAATTTTTGGAGAGATTGACTCTCCGAAAACTCAGTCTTGCAGTTCAGGCAAAGACTGACCGGGCTCTTCACCAACTGAGCCCTTTCAGAGAATTGTCTCTGAAGATCACTCGTGTCCTTTATTGGAAGGTAAAGCTTGATGATGTTAAGGTTGACACCCTGCTGTGATAGACCTGGGTTTCCTGAGACATGTCAGGAACTGTTCCCTAGCCCTGGCCATATTTCTTCATTGCTTCCCTAGGTGGCCTCAGTTGCTGTGTCCTGGCACAGCTGGCTCCTCTGCCCAGGCTCAGGCCATTCGTGCTCTGAACACAAAGCTGAGGGGCCAGAGCTGTCTGTGCCCTGAGCCTGGAGCAGAGGGGGAATTAAGATCCTCCCTTAACTTGTGGGCTGGGTAAGGGGCTGTCTGAGGTGGGGAAGATGAAGATCTCTACCCATGGGACAGCGGTGGTGGGCTGGAGCTGTGTTTTGTCCTGTCCCTGGAGAGACATGGGGCTGATTTCTCAGTTCTGCTCCTCCCCCTGAGTCTGGCAGGCAGATCCCTGTAGGCTTTATGGAAGTGGAACCGTGGGGCTATGGAACAGCATGACGCCAGGGCTAGAGGGCAGGGGAAGCTGCTATTCAGGGGGTACAAGGGTTTAAATAAACGAGGTTTGAGGGGCGGATTCCAAACTGGGGAGGCGCAAGAGATTGACAGCTCAGGGAGAAATGTGATAGGGGGACAGGGGAAAGATGGGTGGAACCCCTGGGTCTCTGAGGGAACTGGCCAATGGTAGCTCTCCCTGCACTGTGGTAACTTACAACCAATCAGTGGCAGAGGAGCGGGAAAACAGGAGGGCAGGGAGACAAACAACTTTGGGAGGGAAAGTCTGAGGGAGAAATAGGGACAATATGGAGGTACAGTAGAATTCATAAAATTTAACAATAAACTGGGGTGCATAAGAATTCATAAGTACACAACAATAAACTAGGGAAAAACTGTCAGTCCGCTGGGTGGATTGTCCAGTAAGTAAAAAGTCCATTTAGATCCCATTAATGCTTCTCCAGGCAACATATCTCTCCCATTCTGTCTTTTCATCCATCACAGAAGCCCTCTGTGAACAGCAGTGTGGGCATGATGGACAGGCTTCATTTGAAGTGAAATGAAACTGCAGTTAGAAAACTGGCACAAGTAACCCAGAGTGGCAGTCTGAAAAATAAAAGCTAGACACGATCCCAGTATGGGGGAACTGGAATAGTTTATTGAACACGAGAACACTGTTTTAAAGGCATCTGCGCTTGGACATGTTAATGAAGGGGACAACCTATGTTAATTAGGGAATTACACAAGTTTTTACTGCAGTTTCCAAATAGTTAATTTTTCTTCTAGTAGGATTACATGGGGGATAGAGGGATTACAGGGATTTAGACACAGTTTTAACAATCATCCCAAAAAGTCCTTTCTTAATTCTTCTTGGAACCAGGTTTATATCTCCGGTTTGCACATCAACAGGTCTCTGGACAAGGGTCCAAACTTCTCGAATCACGAGATGTTTTCAGCCTTGTTTTCCTTTGCTGAAAGCTGGATTTGGGCTCCCACAACCCAGTTATTCTCAAGACCAAGTAATGAATCACTGAATGTTCCATTCCCCATTAGATGGTAATTTCCAGCTTTAAATCCTAGCTCTTGCTGCAGCATGTCCTGGTGTCCATAAGACAGTGTCGCGTTCTTGTGTTTCTAGTGCTTGAGACCCACTTTCTGGAGTTGTCTTCTCTTCTTGCAGTTTCTTGCACACTGACTTTGTACGACACAAACAGAGAGAGGTGGTTGTCAGGCTGGTGATTGTTTACCCATAGCTTCTTGTAGGATAAGGATGCTGGAGAAGAAGTGCCACTAGGATAAAGTCTGACGTGGTCCTGCTCCCCCATATGTTGCGTTTCTAATGGCTCACATCCCTTTAATGGTGTCTCCTCAGTGACCTAGAAAAGTTTGATGGCAAGGTTCACTCTGTTGCTTCCTACATAGACCATGATCAATTCACACACATGCAGGCACAGAGATGGGAACATCTATATGTATACAAAGATAGCTATCAAAAGTTGCCCTTGAGTTCAGTGAAATAATCACATCAAATCCATTTGCGTTTCTCAACAGGCAAAAGTACTGTATCTGGTTCTGAGACCTTCACTGCAGTAAAGATTCTCCTTCCCTGGACTTGGTCCAGGGAGGGGGAACACAGTTGATGCAGAGTCTAGAGGTAAGTCCTGTGAGGAGTGGCTGAGGGAGTTGGGCTTGGTTGGCCTGCAGAAGAGGAGGTTGTTACAGTTCCTATACCACCAGCTATGGGCTGTCCACTCTAGCTAATAATTTTCAAGTAATATTTAAGCTACAGCTTTGTCTCTTGTAACTATTATTAATGTTCAGAATGTTAGCTCCAGATTTCACTCTGATCCATCTTTGAATTACACAATGTAGCCATATAGTTCAAATAAAGTCCAACTTCCAGCCTAACAATTCTGGCTTACTTATACCAAACAAGCACTTAGCTACTTTCAAATAATATAAAATTCTCAGCACCACTGTATCTTTTGGGTCTGCCAGGAATGGGATTCTGGATTTTCAGCATTCCATTGTTGCTCCTTCCAGGTGAGCTGAGACACGGTCACTGCCACAACTTATCCACCCACAACATCCTTCAGAATGGATTCTGGATTCCCGAGGAGAGAGGTGCTGGCTCGTCCTCTAAGGCCGAAAGAGCCTGAGAAGCCCAAGCGTGTAAGTACCTGCTGTGGCCAGGAACTGTGTTAAGGCTGGAAACTCCTCCCGTGTCCCTCTTCTCCCAGCCCCTCCTGCTGTCCACAGGACCGTGGAGCTACAGACCCCCTCCCCAGCTCTTGGGGCCATGCTACTGTTGGCAGGGGCTGTCACGGTGCGTCAAGGACAGTCCAGAGTCTTGTCTGGCTGTGCCACTGGAGCCAAGCTAAACAAATGTAAAGCACAGGAATTCCTTCTGTCAGGTTGGCACAGTCACTGTGCTTCTCTGACCACACCTGCCCTCCAGGCACCTGGGCACGTGGTGGGCAGCTCAAACGCTGCCTGAAGCCTTGAGAGAGGTGGCTGGTCCCCCCTGGAAGAGGTTCCTAACCAGTTGTTCTGTCTCATCTCCTGTATGGAGCACAGATCCAGCCCTGCAGGCAGCAGTGGAATTGGGGCAAGTCCTCCTTCCCACCCACAAACGTCCCCTTTGCTGCCTGGAGCTCACTTGGCTGGAGGTGACCCAGTGCTGAGGCTCTGTCAAGGACATCTCTCTATATTCTTCTGTGGATGGGACTGTGAGGCCAGACAGAGACAAAACCCGTGCTAATTACAAAGAGAGAACTATGGACCTATTGCTCTGCACCTCGGTCTTGGCACAATGCTGCTTTTCTGCTTCTCTCACACTCAGCCAGCAGTGATATCTTCACAAGCTGGGGGTTGTGAGCCTTGGGCAGGGATGGAGTTAGGGCAGTTTGACACTCTCTGCCAGGGTCACTGGCTCAATCCAGTGAAAGTAAAGAGGACGCAAATGCCCCAAGAGCAGAAATCCCCACACGTGTCACATCAAATCATGGAGAAGCTAATGAGGCAGAGCCGCCTGGTTCGAGCAAGTGTGTTCTGCTCTATACCATTAGTTTTCTGATGTTAAATATTTCAGCAGGTAACTTCCAGGACTGTCCTGGTGGCTGTGATCACAAATGATTCATCAGAGCCACTTGAACAAGAAAAGCCTTTCTGAATAAGGGCATTTCTGAGGCTCTTGCTGTTTTTTTTGCCTTCCAGCTGACCATCTTTGACTTCAGGGAGGTGGGTCTCAGGCTCAGGAAGAAGCCGGACAGCCCTCAGGAGACAAAGCTGCCCAAGACTGTCTGGCCCCCAGGCCCGAGTGAGAACTCCAGGTACAAGGCAGCCTTTTCCTGCCCTTTTCCTTGCTGTTTGATGTGACACTTGCAGAGGCTGCGTGCCTTGCCTCCAGCTTATTGAAACCCCTCAGTGTCCAGGTCCTGTTGTTATTCCAAACTGCTGCTGGTGGTTGAGTTCCTTCTGCTGGGGTAAAGGCAAAACGTTTTCTCCTAGTGAGATACTGGAGTCCTGATCTGTGCTAAGCCAACACAAATATTTTCTGCTGAAGCTGGTGGGGTTTGCTGGAGTTTAGCTACCATGGTGAAGCCACAATAGCGGGGGAAGGCTGGGGCAGGACACAAGGGCACGAGCTTGCCATTTTCCATTGTCCCTCTGAAAGAGCCACCTCTTGCTTTGGTGTTGTCACTGACAAATGCTGGGGGTCACAGGATTCCCTGCACAGTGGCGGTGCTGGCCTTTGGAGGCTGAGGGCCTGAGGTAATTACTCCCAATTCAACACAACTCCAGTCTTACTCAAGTTGCCCAGCACTGCTGAGAAAAGAGCTGAACCTTATCCTCATCCAGCATTTGCCTCATTTGTCCTATTCCTATCTACTGTGGTACTTTCTTTTTGCCCTTAACCTTCTCTGGTGCTGTTCTCTTCTTACTGGTGTCTAAGCTCTAGAGTCTGGAGTTGTGTGGGCCTCAGTCTCCCTGCCTCAGAGTAAAGGTCATCCAAAGATTGTTTCCTATGGAGTCTGATGTAAATTCTTGAGTTTCACTTACTGCTTGAGTGCTCAGTGAGTGCCCAGAGCTCTGGGACCCCATTAGCACAGGGCTGTGTTGGAGGTAAGCGCTGTCTGGCATTTTGGAGAAGGAAAGCTGGAGAAACTCCTGCCAAAAGAGCTGCTCAGCTTGAGCCTGCTCGGTGTGGTCCAGCAGCTTTTGATCAGCTCAGAGCAGAGGTGGGTGAGCTACTGTTCCCCCAGTGGCAGCTGGGCAGACCTAGTCACCAAGAGCCTGTCCTTCACTGGGGATCCACAGAGGAGAGTCATTCACGAACCTTCCTCCCAGCAGCTGAACCTCTCCCTGCTCTCTCTCGCCTCTCCAGTTCTCATCACCTGACCGGAACAAGACCTTGCTTGAGCCTGTCCCATCCGAGCTGGTGTTTCAGAACTGTGTCCTTGGCAAGGTCTGTGAAACGCCCCTGCTTCTGAGGAATAGAGACAAGGTAAGTGCTGGGATGTGGCCCTTTAACACTGTGCTAGAAGAAGAGGAGAGTGTGCTAGCAAATGCCTGTTTGCTGTCCCTGTGCCTGTGTTCCCCTGAGGGCAGAAACTGGCAGCAGGGTGGCTGCAGGAATACCCAGCAGTCTGGCTTGCCTGCACTGGCAGCTGCCTGGCCATAATCACCAGGCAGCAAGAGCCCCTGGAGAGCTGAGATTGGCTTTTAATAATGAAACCACACTGTCAGTGCTGCTCATGTTTCTCCAGGCAGAAAATAACCTTTCAAGCCCAGAGTTGACAGGCACAGCCTGCAGGGCCCTCTGGCTTTCCATCACTCTGGCAAGCTGACTGCTCCCATCTTCTGCACCAGCCTTTCCTGACAGTGTCTTGTGCTTCTCCCTTGCTTCTTTACAGCCCATTTCAATTCTCTTTGCCATCTCATTGTGTCGGGGCTTGTCTCTTTGTCTTGCTGTGTTCCTCCTTTTCTCTTCAGTTTCCCAGGAAGGCCAAGTGTCTGGTCTCCTCTGCTGGTGTGCCCATAGGACTGTCTCCCCACAGCTGGACTTCCCCACTCCAGCTCAGTCTGTTAGAAGGGAATTTCTTCCTTCCCCCAGGACAATGTGCTGATTTGCCTTCAGGTAGCACATTCTCCCTCTGGAACAGGGCTGCGTGGCTGTGTGCAAGCAGAAGCAGGCAGATTCTCTGGGCTTGTTGAAATGAGGATGACTTGGTTCAGGTGTTCTATCTCCATACTGCTGGTGCCTGACCTTCCTTCCCAGCAGGCACTGCCCTACTGCCTCTGGCTGAGCTGCTTTGCCCAGGCAGAAGGGATCCAAGTTCACCCTTGTGTGTCCTGTGCTTGTACCTCCAGAGTTAAAAGTCCTTTGGGAAAGTGGTCAAGGAAGGCTGTCACCAGGGCACACCCAGGTCTCCTCCTGTTTCCACAAGAGGCAAAATCACCATTTTGTGTCTTTCCTGCAGGTTACTCGGCTGGTGAAGGTCACCATGGACAGCTCACCTTATTTCAAGTTGGTCGGCCCCAATGGTGTGTGCCATCAGATCCCACCGGGCTCATTTTGTACTATAAACATCCTTTTCACCCCTGAGGGGAGCAAGGTGAGTTTGGAGGAACGTTCTCTCTAAAGCCAGGGCGTTTGTTGCACACTGGTTATAGCCCAGCCCGTGCTGTGAGGTCGGCTCTGGGCTGGGGGCAGGCAGCCTGGAGCTGGTCACACCTTGGCACGGTGTGGTGCTGCCAGGCCCTGCAGCTGGGCCTAGAGGGCTGTGCTTTCCCTCCATGCCTATTCTTGAATGTTCACAAGGGAAGAGGCAGATGGAACAGTAGGGAAATGACAGAGAGGGGTGTTGATGTTTAACCATCTCTAGGTTCAGTGGAAGGGATTTAAATATGGAAAATACTAGAGGAACAAAAAGATGATCCAGAGAGCTTTATTCTTTCCCATTGGAATGGAGCAAAAATGATGCTTTTTCATGTGCTCTGTTCTCCAGCCTTTATTAGTATGAATTAGTGGTCATTTTTGGGGTGAAAGAGGTCAATTCATGCCCACAAAGGGTCATAGAAAACAGCACTTTTTCTTCTGCCATGAGGATGGCACTCAATGCCTTGTGCTTTGCCAGTCTCTTTTCCTGCAAGACCATTTCCATGAGCTTGTCTGCATCTGCAAAAGGGAAAAGCTCACTGTGCCAATCCGGGCCATTGGTGCCCACCCAGTCTTGGACTTCCCTGACCAGCTGGACTTCTCATCGTGTCCAGTCAACCACAGCACCCAGAAGACTCTGCTGGTTCACAACACCGGGAACCTGGAAGCCTGTTACAGCCTCAGCACTGAGAGGTAAAGCAGCTCATCTGTCTTGGTGCAAAACACCTTTGGGTGATGGCAGAGTTGGGAAAGAGTATCCCAAAGGAACCAGAGCATCCAAGCTGCTGCACTGCAGCCACAGCTGGAAAGGGGCAGGACGTGTGGGGCCTGCTGTTGCTTCTAGTGTTTTAAGCAGGATGCAAGCCCTGAGCTTTGTCTCTCCCAGATTTCCTGGGGACTGCTGGAACACGTTAGTAGTTGGTCTGCACCCTCCTGAGCACCAACACCTTCTGAAATGGCTGCTTCCCACTGTCAGCCAAATAAAGCCATTCTCCAGGAGGCCTCGAGCGTGTGGCACATCAGGGGGCCCCTCATCAGATGCCCAGCGTGAACTGTGTTGTGAACAGCCCGTGCCGTTCCTGTTAGTCAAAGCCGATCTGATTTCCCTTGTCAGCTGAGGGCATCGGTCATCTCTTCTGTTTCACGAAGAACCTTTGAAAGCCAGTCTAAATTTTCAAGCAGATCATTTAATATTTGAATAGAAGCATTTTATTCTAATTAAGTGTCCCCCACCTTTCATTCACATTTCTTTTAAAATACTCTGAAGTTCCCGTGTTTCTGCTTTTTTTTTCGATTTATTTTGTTCTTGGTTAAATTTTTGTCAAACTGACATTTGTAGGATGCGCCTCTGAAGGCACGAGGGATGTACCAGGGCAGTGGGCCCAAGAGGGCATGCGCGGTCACATATAACTCTATTGGCTGAAGAAGTCACATGGCATACAGGGATATAAGGAGCGGGAATTTTGAAATAAAGTCTCTTTGTCCACACCACCGCACGAGGAGCATCTTATTTCCTTGTTATACAAGGACCTCGCCGCTACATCTGACGCACCGAACGGGACATTTTAGCTTATATTAAGCAATTATATCTGTCTTGTATCAAGAAATTAGCTGGTGATTCCGGGATCGTCTCGATTTTGCAGAGACGGGAGTCTTTACCACAAAAAACCTTGACGTCAATAATCCGTGGTCTCAGTGGCGTCTGAGAAACGGGAAATTAGTTTAGCGAGCTCGAAAAATATTAGAAATAGTGCACAGGAGAAGAAGAGAAGAAAGAAGTTGAAGAAGAAGCCAAAAAGGTCAGAGCAGGCAACCGGAGAGAGCGGAGAGGGTCCAACGCAACACCAAAGCGGTGAGTCCAGCTGAAAGGCATTCCGCACGCCTAAGACTGCTCCCTGAGCGCCAGGTGCCTGCAGCTCGGAGACCCGAGCCGCGGAGCACCTTAGGATCGTCAGGGAAAAGCCTGTTGGTCCCCCGTGCATCGGTCACAGGGTAAAAGCGGCTTGCCGCTGCCGAGAGCCACGGCCGGACCACGTGCGCAAAAGCGGCTCTGCCGCTACGGCCCGTACCATCTCAGCCCCACCGCACGACCCCCGCATTGCCTTTCTGCTTAGCGGAAAGCGCAAAGCTCCATGCCGCTCCACCGCTGGCCCGGCACCTAGTGCCTGTAGACTTTAGTAACTAAAAAAGCCGTAGTTTGAAAGTACCGGGGAAACGGCCGAGCCAAGCACGTGTGCTGGCCGCCCCACCGCGCCGCGGCAGAGACCCGCGCCGAGAGTGCTGCTGCCCCTGCCTGTCTGTAACGACAGTGTAGACCCTCCAAGCAGAGGAAAAACTTTTCAGAAGCCGCGAAAACCCCAAAGAACTTTTTGCCGCTTTTCGCCGCCTGTTGCCGCCGGACCGGCGCTAGGACCGCCCGCCGGCCCCGCGCCACGCAGCGCCCGCGAGCCGCGCGCGCCGAGGACGTCCCGCGCAGAGCCGCCGCTGCTGCAGCCCACCCCGAGGATCCAGCCACCCCCTGCCCGCCAACGTTCATCGCAGAAGCCAGCGCCCACGCCGCGGACGCCCGCGCCTGCCGATCCTGCCCTACGCCGAGTCGCGTCAGCGCCGACCCCCACGCCGTTGGAGCAGCGCCGCTCCCCCCCGCGCCACAGCCGAATCAAGCCCGGACCCCCGCAGAGACGCCGAGGAAAAACCCGCAGAAAAAGACTGCAAAGTACCCAAACTGCTACAAAAGACTCAGAACACGTGTGTTCCCAGCCGGTCGTAGATAAGGTAAACACAGACACTTGTTTCCATAGAAACCTCATGATACATTGAAACGAAACACAGACACAAACTTTTGCCAGTTTTTGCAACATAAAAGCAGTTTACTCGGTGATAAACTCTGCCTGCACAAGGCGCACAGGGAAGAACAAAAAACCCATACCCCAACCCCTGCACACACTGCTGATAGCAGCACAACACAACATAGTAACACAAACTCAGGGAACATACCGGGGACGGGAGCCAGGAGAACACAGTTGCTGGGACGGGACAGAATTGCAATGCCAGTTCCTGACCCATGGAACCGCAGCAAGCAATTCTGTTACAGCGATTGGGAGGGTAATTCAGCGTGCCTACCCCATTTCGCTGCGGATGACCAGCGACCACGTGGCCCCGTGTGGCCGCAGCCATGTTCCCCACCACACGGCCCAAGCCCCAAACTTTCTCTTCCGGCCCAGGCGCAGCCCCGTCCCACCCACAGACACGAAGAGGGAGGCAACCCCGCCCCCTATTCGTCCCCTGTACCACCCACCATCCCCCCACAGGGAACCGGTTACCCCGGGAAAACAAAAGGGGAGAAATGGGAGGGATGGGGGGAAGGGGAGAAGGAGGGGGAGAAAGAACAAAACATGGTTCCAATGGGAGGAAACAAAGGGGCAAATAGAGAGCAATCAGCCAACATGTGGGAACAATGTCTAGACAAGGCAATTCGAATGGAAAACCTGAATGTTAATCAGGCATGCCCAGACGATATCAGCCAAAGCCAGCCCCCTCAGAGTCAAGCCCTGCATAGGGCCACAGAGAACCTGAGGCAATTGATAAGAGGTTCTGGTCTGTCTTTAACCAAAATTTTCGAATATTTGGAGGCATTGAGTTACACCTATCCTTTCACCACATATGACTGGGAAGAACTGGTAAAATTAGTTCTCAGTGACACCCAATATACAGTCTGGTTAACTGATTTTCAGAAAAATTGCTCTGTTCATATTAAATATCCACAGGCGAGCATTAAGGCACACCAATTAAAAGGGGAAACAAATGACAATTTAGAAGTACAATCAAAGTACCATAGAGAGATAGCCAGGCGAGCCCTAAAAGCTATGGAAAGCATTTTCACTGCAGATCAAGACGGTTATCTGTCCCCCATTAAAGGGTTACAAAGTTATACTGAGTTAAATTTAAGATGCTTGGACCAGTTGCAGTCTGCTTTAAACAAGCAAATTGAATACAATGAAACCAGAGAGATGCTGTACGAACATTTGGCTTTTGAAACAGAAAATGCAAACAGTGAAAGAGCTTTGCAGAGCCCTCCTACAAGGGAGAACTGTGACTTTATTGAGCTGGTACAGCCCTACCAAGGAGTTAGCTCCGAGAAGCAGCTACCTGCCTCTTTAGTTGCAGCTTTAGATGCCCAGATAAGAGTACAGAAGGAAGTCAGACACACAGCCAGTTGTTTTAGTTGTGGAGAAATAGGTCACTTTCAGGAAAGTTGTCCTTGGAAGCCCCTAATAGCAACATTCCATAGACACCCTAGCAGCAGAGAAATGACTGAGTTGTACCAAAGGTGCCATAAGCAAGGCAAAAGATGTGCTACAAGCATTATACTGCTTGTAGGAGCCCTGCTTGCTGTAATCCTTTGTGGTACTACTTTTCATGTGCAAGAAAGGAAACAGATTAAGGCAAGCCACAATGCACCAATAACCAGCCCCCAAAGTACCTGTGTACCCTATACCCCAAAGAAAGGTGACAGGTGGAAAACACTGCCAAGATTAACAGCAGAACACGCAGTCAAAAAACATGCAGAAGCCTTGCAGACCGGACTGCCCCTACCTATAAGGCTTCTAGCAAATTGGTCACGAGTGGTAACTGATTCAAAAAAACATTCCTTTACCATACTCCTTCACCCTGAGGATGCCCAGAAACCCTTGTTTTCCATCATGGTTTTAAACAGTGCACAGTCTATGCAAAGTCACTGCTGGGCTGCCCTTCCTCAGGGGATGCAAAATACCTTGATAAAGAGTCAAACAGCCATAATACATCATTATGTAGAGGACACATTAATAACCACGGCCACTAAAAATGAACTGCTATTTGTTCCTGCTACTTTAACCAAAACTGCCCAAGGTACAGATCTTCAGGTTGTTTCAGGAAGAATCCAACAACCACAACTCTGGACTTGCCCGAGACAGGAGAACACAGCAAAAAGACTCTACACAGGTGACACGGCTCGAGGTAAAAAACATTTGTATTTACACGAGTTGCAGAAACCTCAGAGAACTACCAATTGCTTAAAACCTGTCTTAAGCATAACCATAGGGGACCTATACCCTCTCTTTGTGTTGCTAAGGGAGAACTCCAACCTAAAGTCTGACAAATCGCTAGCTGCAGAGGCAAACCAAGTGTTAGAGAATTATACCAAGGTGATAGAAAGCAAACAGAACAACAGAGATTCTGAAAGGCAAATCTGCCTAGTTTTTGTTTCCAGCAGGTATGAAGCATTGCAGTTTGTTTCAGTGGGATCAAACTGAGAGAAGCCCACTGTTGGTTCTAGAACAGCCTTTTCTGTCATACCACCACCTAAATCTGTGTAAATTGCTAATGAGAGTTTGCAAGCTTGTCATTTAGGGCAGAGCACGACTGAGAAAACTGGACAGAGGAGATCCTGCCTTTACCAACATTCCAGCTTTGAAAGACAATTTGGATAGGATGACTGCTGAGGATGCTGGATCTTAAGATGCCCTGGCAAGTCTTAGTGGTAATATTTTAATTCATCTCCATAAGCACAGATTGTGGCAGAAATCAGCAATTTACCTTTAGAGGTCACACCAGATGCAAAACTGAACCAGTGAAAGGCCTCAGGGCCTTCACACATGCATCTAGGAAACACAAAATGCTGCAATGACTTGAATAAATCCTGCCACTGATCAGTAAGAAAACTACAGTCATGAACCAAGCTTCTGTATAGTTCTGGAACTGATTGTCATTCGTATTACCTTGGAAAATTGTTGAACAATACTCTGATGTTATGATTGTGTTTATTATGCTATAAGGTTAATATCCTGTCTTGAAAGTTAATTTCCTGGAGATATTGTTAACCCTTACCGGTTGTTTGAAATGCGTTCTGTTTGGTTCCTGTGAGTTACAAAAGGTATGATTCTATACAAGTGCATACAAAATCACATCCTGACACGCCACAGACAATAACTGACAGTAACTAAGAAGCTGCTAAAGCAGCAATGCTTAACACTATACCCAGAGTTTTAAGGCAAGCAATTGTCTCATTCACTACATCAAAATACAAGTTCTCTAAGAGACCATTCAAAGTAACAATTAATAAAAACTGCATCATCAAAGTATACCCACACTGTCAGGAAATCATCTAATGTGGTGTCAGAGAAAGCATTAACCCTAGCTGGTTAATGGCAAGTGAGATCTAGCAAATAGATATATACATATCTGAATTAGACATATTGAAATGTACATGCAAATAGATATACATCCACAAAACATAACTGCCACTACATCCACTAGACAAAACACAAAAGTGTAAAACACAAGTTAGTTGCTTAGCAACATTGATACACTGAAATAGATTAACATTAATAATAAACAGCTACTTCCTATCAGATAGGAAAATTCTCATGTCACAAGCATTTCACACTAAGCCATAACACAGCAAAAGGAAAATCACATTTTGAAACACATGCTAAGTTTAAACAAAAGGGGGAGAACCGGTGTAACCTGTAAGAACATCTGTAAAAAGCTATGTATGTTATCAAATTTTGAGTTGTGACAGTGCTGAAAGAAGCAAGTCTGAAAAGCAGCACACACCTCAGGCGTTTGTTTCTCCTAAGCTACTAATCATAGTAAGATTTGATTTCAGGACAACGGACGAGATTCCTAGGATTTATGCCATGGAGAGAAAGCTATGCCTATGCAGATATAGAAAAAAGAACTCAAGCAGGTTTCTTCCGAGTGTGTAAAACCCTATTCAAATATGTGACCACAGCAGCCGGAACCAGAGTAACGCAGAAGTTTGAAAAGAGTTAAAGTTATGTTTCAAGTTTACATTAAGAAATGACCAACGTGGTACAAAGCAGTCTCTGAAATGTATGTGTGTGTGTGTGTGTTCGTGTGTGTTCAAGTGTGCGGTGGCCACCGATGAATGAGATGTGTGAATGAATGAAAATAGTGTTTGACTGATCAAATAATAAAAAACAAATACCTCACAAATGACATTACCTCAGCCACACACAGGTCGCTTTTAAGAAATTGTAGTTTGCTAAGATTACCCTGTTTCTTAAATAAAGTTGAATTCCCCAGTTATAAAAACCCTCAGATTAAGAAAAGTTATAGTTTATACACAGTTAAGATAAGACCCCTAAGTTAATAAAGTTTTCCATCCCAGTTGCACTAACCTATAGGAATATAAGAAGGTTTTAAAAAGGTTTACATTAGAGTTAAGAAACTGAGCAAAGCAATGTGCGGGATCACTGCGAAGCTCGGTAGTTTTATAATGTTGTAAGTGTTAAAATTGTTGTTTGCATTGTTTTTTGCATTTCTGTTCATACTGTTTTGGTGACTTCTTAATATAATTAAGAGAGGGGATGTGTAGGATGCGCCTCTGAAGGCACGAGGGATGTGCCAGGGCAGTGGGCCCAAGAGGGCATGCGCGGTCACATATAACTCTATTGGCTGAAGAAGTCACATGGCATACAGGGATATAAGGAGCGGGAATTTTGAAATAAAGTCTCTTTGTCCACACCACCGCACGAGGAGCATCTTATTTCCTTGTTATACAAGGACCTCGCCGCTACAGACATTCATTCTTCCTTGGGAACTTTCTTCAAGGTCCTCTCATACCTGTTGATCTACCATCTGCCCATAGGCATATGCACAGGTGTATAAGAAACAGGAGCAATTTGGGGAATATGTGAAAATGTTGGAGATGCAGGGACTGATTTGCGCTTGAGTTCTTAGTCCTGAACTTGGCTGGATCCTCTTCTGAGAATTTGAAAATAGGAAAACACCTTCTTTCTCAGGCATCCCCTGAAGTCAGCACCAGGAGTCTCATTCTCCATCCAGCCATCTGAGGGCAGGAGTATACAGACATGGGGCAGGAGTAGGAAGGGAACGGGAGGGAAGGTAGTGTTGAAGAGTTACCAGGGATTCCCCTTAAGTAGTAGCTTCTCTGTTCTGGAAAAATTTCTGGCAAAAGAACAGGAAAAAAATTCCGTGCCTTTCCCAGCCCAGGCAACGAACCCCTGAGCCCCAGCAGAGCCCTGCAGCAGTCCTGGCACCCCCATCGGGGCAGATGCAGGAGCACGGAGAGTAATCCAGCTCTGGGGCTGGTGGGAACTTGTCTTTCTTCCTCTCTCTCCAAAGTCTCAGGCCCAGCACAAAAACATTGCTGGCCCAAGGCTTCTCCATTAGCCAGCAGTGATGTTCTCACTGGTGGTAATGGGCCCGGGTCAGGCCCCTAATTGCAGCAGTAGCTCCTTAAGGAGCAGAAAGGGCAGTAATTCCATCAGCTGTCACCACTGGCAGGAACAAAGTTCAGCTTGCACACGGCTCCAGTTGTTCTTCTTATTTATTTTTTTTGTGTTGCATTCTCTAATAATCATCAGATTCCCCAGGAGATGTTTTTAAGGTGACAAATTAACCATCAGCAAAGCACTAAACTTTTGTTTTCTCAGTGGGGCTGTACAAAGAGCACAAAGCCCAGCAGCCACTGGGCAGAAGCACCTTTCACCTGAGCTATCCCAAAGCATTAAAGCACTGATTTGTGTGTCTGTCAGGCAAGAGCTGGTTACCTGGTGACAAAGCCGAATTGCTCCTGTTAAATCCAAACTGCACCTACATTTGCCGAATTATTTCCCTTGTTTCTCTGGTGGGCCAAGCAAACAGTTACCAGCCTGGATGACACTCCAGAATCCCAGACTGCATGGCTGGTGAATACACAGAAACCTCCTGTTCAGCTCCCTTGCTGTGCTGCTCTTAATGGCACTTCATTTAGCTGGGATTGAATCCTTCAGGCTGTAAAGGGGACCCTCCTTTTGGGTATTGTTTCCATGTCACTGTATTGCTCCAATTTGGAGTTGTACTCATTCAGTTTTCACTGCTCCTTTTCTTCGAGCAGCTTTCATTGAAATGCTGATAAAAGGTGCCCTTTCTTGGGCTAAACCGGGATGTTTACAAGGGGAAAAACAACCCCAACCAACCACACTGCAAATTAAACTCCTTATTCTCTGGTCTTCAAGGAAGACTTTATTCTCCCTGTTGATTCCTAGGTTGTAATCTCACAGGACAGGGAGTGCCCTGCCGTTTGCATTTCTTGAAGGAGGTTTATAGGGGATTGAAAAAGAGAAATTTCTGAGGCAGTCAGTGTCAAGATGTGTATGCAAATAGCTCTTAACCCTCTCTGTGCTCTTCCCAAACCACTCTCTGATGGGATTGCTGGCAGTCAGACCCTTGAGCCTCCACGCACAGTATGGGGGAGATGAGTTCATTTCATCCAACAGGATTTTCTGAGGGCTGCATCTCCTCCAAAGAGAGTCAGTAGCTGTTTCTGATGCTGTGTGTTCTGTCTGTCTTCTGCTGACTGTGGTTGCTTTGCTCCTCGCTTGCACAAGTCAGCTGAAGTGAACTAGACTGCAAATATCCCCAAACTCCCCAAGAGTCCTGATCTCTCTCTTGGTCTTGCAGCCCTTTCACTGTCAGTCCAGCCACAGGAACCCTGGATGTTGGTGAAGCCAAGCAAGTGACAGTGGAATATCACCCAATGGAGACCGGGCACCATTCCACATCCCTGGCAGTGCACTGCGACAGAGGTGAGTGCTGGGCACTGCACGGTGCACTCACCCTGCGTCCTTCCGAATAGCAGAGCCCTTTCTAAGCAGAGTAACGTTAGACTTGCTCTGCAAACTACTTGTAGAACTGTTCCTTTCAAAGCTTCCGTGTGTTTCAGTGCTCAGAAGTGAGCAAAGAAGGGGCCAAGGCTGAGTCTGCCCCTGTCCTGGATGTGCTGTGTTGCTGTGTGCTGGTCCATCCCTGGGGGGACCCTGGTGCCAGCATGGTGTTCTCCATCCTGCACCCCCACCACAGTCCTCTACCAGCACTCCCCACTGTCCCAGCCACCTGAATTCCCCCTCCAGCAGCACCGCCCCACCCCAGCTTTACCACAAAGAAAAGTGCAAACTAGTTAGTGTTTAGGGAGTTGATAAAGTGGATAAAGCCCTCAAACAGGGATGAGATTTACCTGTGCTTTGCTCTGGTCCTTGTAATTCCATCAGCGAGTGAGCTGAGCACAGACTCCTCTTTGCTTTGTTCCAGATGAAGGTACCCACACCAGGCTTCTTGGAAAAGCTAAGGACTTCAACATCGGGCTGGACAAGTACTCTTTGGAATTTGACAAGACTTATCTCACACTGTCAAGCCACAGAACCACGGCCATCCACAATAGAAGTAACATCACAGCCCGATTCCAGTGGAAGGCTTTTGCTACTGAGGCAGAGGACTATCCACAGAAGATCAGGTTGGTCTGAAAGATGCAGTGACATGCACTGCCCAAGGGTAAAACTAACACATGGGCTCAGGGGGTGCTTGTGCTTTTGAGTGCTTTAGGGTGTTAGGAACAAGTAGGTGTTCCTGCAAAGTTTGCAGGGCAGTCACAGCTCGCAGTAAAGAGCCAACAAAGTTGCTGGTTGTTCAGGTGTCAGTTCGGGAGAGGGGCAGTTTGCCCAGAGACAGGGGGACCAACCAGCAGCACGGGAGGATCATGTGGCCCTGTCCTCCCTTTTGAAGTGCTGTGGCCTCCACCTTGAACAATGTCAGTGACCTCCAGAGCCACCTAATCAGCACATAATGGGGGACACACAGTAGGCCTGCCGAGAAGCCTGTAACTGCAGAGTATCCCAGCCAATGGAGAAATGGGGAGGGACCTGTGCTCCGGGCAAAGGGGATAAAAGAAGCTGCAGCCTCCACTGAGTTGAGAGACCTCCCTGAGGTTTGTTGAGTGAACTCTTCCTTTTATTAGAATAAAGGTTTATTTTTTTAGTTAGCTCCTCTGTCTCCTGGCCATTTATGTGAGTTACTTCTATACAGTCCCTCATTAGCATGAGAGGCGAGAGTGGGAGTAGTTTTGCCATTCCACATGCTCAAGTCTTAGTTCAGTGGTTGTCAGGGGTCCACTCTGGGGGTCCTCCAAGGCGAGTGCCCCCTAAATCAATCGTCCTATTTGTGACTCCGCTTCTTGCACTCAGGCAGGTATTCCCTTGTTATATAACACAAGGCAGTGGAAGGTGGGGGTGCAAAGTATCAGGGCCTTCTGGAATGTCATGGGGAAATTACTGTCTGTTGATGGAGGTTGAGCAGAGGGTTGCCATCTAAGTGGCTGAGAGCCCTCCTCATGCCCAACGCTGCAGGTCAGCCCTGGAGAAACATTTCCGAATGTGCTCCGCAGGGAGCCAGTCATAGCCAGTATTTTTGGGGCAGGGAGCCAACCATAGCCAGTAGTTTTGGGGCAGGGAGCCAGCCATAGCCAGTAGTTTTGGGGCAGGGAGCCAGCCATAGCCAGTAGTTTTGGGGCAGGGAGCCAGCCATAGCCAGTATTTTTGGTGCCAGTGACAGTGTTTGCCCAAGGCTCTGTCTGTGTGCAGCTGGTAATATCCATGTGTGTACTTCCTTTCTAACTGTGTTTGAATTTGGCTGGGTGAGGGTGCTGTCCTGTTTATACTCCACTGCCTCAATTTGCTCCCTGTGGAGCCTTCTACTTGTCCCCCCAGTTGCCACCTGCAGGTTCTTCACGGCCAGGGGACTGGAGTCTGAAGGGGGAACAGTGATCTGCCAGCTGGGAAGCAGCTGTTCCTTTCTCATCTCTTGGTTGTGATCTTAAAACACTAGAATGATTTCTGCTGCAGCTACCAAGTAATGGAGAGATTAACTGTGCCAAGGGTCTGCAGAGAAGGCCAAAAGGAGGAAAAAGAGAAGGTGGTTCAAGACTAGATGTCCCCCTCTCAGGGCCTCTATTTTCATGCATATAAAACCTTTAATGTCACTGAAGAGATGCCATGCCTGAATTCCTCAACTGGCTTTCAAAGTGCTCTGGGATGCTCTGGTGGAAGGCAGTGTAGGGAACAGGGCACACAGGGTTAGCTTATCCCTGCAGGTCCAAAAGGGAAGAAGCCAAGAGTGATGCTGGTAACCTGCAGCTGAGAGCCAGCTTCTTCTCCCCTTCCCAGGGAAGCCCTGCAGGCAGTGGGGGGCTCCTTGATCTTTATTTGCCTCCCCGAAGCAGCTCTGTGGTAGGAAGAGTCAGTTGAGGTCACTGGTGGGTTCTCCCTCAGTTTTGGCAGTGGCTCTGAGCCAGGAGGTTCTCTTGAGGGCTGCTGGCTTTCAAAACCTCTCCTGAGCTTGTAAGTGTGGATTAAAAACCACCTGCCCTGCAAGTGAACAACAAGTGATCCTCTGAGCCCTTTGGGACCCCGTGGCTTGGGCTCAGCTCCTTGCTGTGGAGCTGCTGCTGCTCCTCCCTGAGCGCTTTGCTGCTTCTGCACTTACCCTCAGCTCTGCAAATCAGTGGCTTATTAAATGACCTGCTGCCTTTGTTTCTCCCTGTGGCTGCAGGCTGTGTTTCAATCTGTCTCGGCCACCCCAGGAGATAGTAAAGGCTCTTGTGATGAAGCGCTATGAGGAGCTTGAGCTTTACGACTGCGAGTTGGAGAAGGAGACAGCAAAGATTGAAGCAGACCCCATGCTCTTCTCAGATGATGTTTTCACCATTGAGCCCTTGGCAAGTGATAGCTGAGAACCTCCTCCTCCTCCCCCTCCCTGAATGAGGTCACTCGGCAGATCCCCACCTCAGCTGGCTTGATGTGCCCCGAGAGAAGATATGGGGTTTCTGGCGAGGCTGGAGAGCTTGTTGCAAAAAGCATTGCTACCCTGTGGGCTCCTGGCAGGCAGCAGGAACCTGCCTAAAGCTGAGCTCTGCTGCCAAGGGCTCGACGTCAAGGGAGCTTGGTGCGTGTCCTTGCAGTGTCCAGAGGGGTCGGTTACTGTAGGAAGGGGCACAGCTTACACGTGATGTGTGGGGCTTCCCAGAGGGTGTTGGAACACTGTCAGTTCACAGACTGACCTGAAGCGAAAAGGAGGCCAAATTCAGCCCAAGGTCATGGAAATGCCAAGCCCTCCCTGGAACCAGGACTTGCAGCATGTCTGAGTCTGCCTTCCAGTGTCATCTGGGAGCCTGGACACAAGACTTTGAAATGAACTTTTTGAGTTCTGTTGCATGCAGGGACAGAAAATCTTTTTCTGTTTCTGCAAGCAAACCCCCATGTCCTTCCATCAACCAGAGCCCTGAGTATGAGTATTGGCACAGTGCGAGATGAAGAATCCCCGCTGTCTGCGCAGTGCAAAATCCCTCCTCGTCTTGGAGTAAACCCTACAATAATCCCAGCCTCTGCTTTCTTTTAAAATAAGTTGAACTAAGTTTTTTCTTTCCAAGGAAGGGGATCGTGTTCTCTTCTTGGTTACTCCTATAGCCCGTCTAAGGCCAAGAGCCACCAGTGTCAGCACAACAGCACTTTCACACCGCTGTAGCTGACAGCAGCACGATGTGACCAAGCGCTTGTGTCAGAGCAGTAGGAATATTGCAGAGTGGGAGCTGACCAACTGAGCATTAAGAGCATCCTGTGGTGTGTTGAGCTGGTTTTGGAGTGTTTCCTCGGGCTCTTTGTGTTGTTCACTCCTTGCTCTTAAGTAAAGGCTTACAGGTTGAAAAGAAGAAATGTGATATTGGAAGGTAAATCGTTTGCTGTTTCTTTCTGTTTTAGGAGGGAGAGGTTGGGCCACACTGTTCAGCTGAGATCAAGGTGTTCTTTAAACCCCGAGAAGCCCAAGTCTATAGAGAAGTGGCCTACTGTTCCATCTCAGGTACGGCTCCTTCTCTTTCTCTCACCCACACACATGAGGGGGAGGTGCAAATACTCTTCCAGCCCACTGGGTTCCCATGGAAGTGCTGGAAAGTGTCCATGGTCAGCAGAGCAGTGCTGCCTCATGTGCACTGTCCCTGCGGCTTCCTGGTGGTCTCCCATGCAAGGCCAGGGCTCAGGACACTGATCCCAGAACAATCCAAGCAGTGCATGGTTAAGCTTTCATGACATGGGTTTGCCAGTATTTCCTCAAAGGCCAAAGAGCTACACAGCAGAACAGCTTTAGGGCACGGGCACTAATCCCCTCTAGAGCACTGACCTCCAGGATGGCTCCTCATGACATGGATCCATCATCAGGCGGTAGGAGCTGAGGTAGAAATGTGCTCCCTGAGCCCGGATCACCTCCCACTGCCCAGACAACAGCAGACCAGAGGTGGCTGAGCCCTGCTGAGCTCAGGCTGTCTGCAGAAGGACCACCCCTGGCCAGCACCTACTTCTCTCCCTGCGTGGGAATTGTCACCTTTTGGCTCTCAGGCTGAGATGTGTCCAGGTGGTGGCCACTGGGCTTGCTGTGCTCAGCTTCCAGGAGTGTGTCAAGTCCTTTTCTGGGAGCAGTTATCATTGCCCCCCACCCCGAGGTGGTGACTTTGCTGTGCCCACACAGGGCAGGGAACACTCGCAGAGCACAGCGTGGTTCAGGTTCCCCTGTCCTTCCTCTCTGTCTCTGCATGGTGCTGCTTAGTGTTTTTCACCTTAAAGTGGGAGATGGCTGTCAGGTTTCCATCCAGGGAATACTCTGGGTTTGCCCATCTACCAGAAAGAGGTGGGAGGCCCATGGTCCTCCAGCAGCCAGGCTCCCGTTCTGGAGGGCACTGCAATCCCTAACCCAGCTACTTACTCTGTTGCCTTCCTTCCTGCTCCAAGCTGATGGATACAAGTGTCATGAAACAGCTTTTTATTTAGACAGTAATTGTGCAGGGATAACTCAACAAATGCCATCTACAGTAATTACTCAGGGCTCATGCTAACAAACTCTCTTCTTGCCCACCAACTGCCATTGTTAGAGCTGTGGAAGGAAAGCAGGGATTTAAAAAGTTGCTCCCAAGGCATTCCTTGTGATGTGTGAAACTGTGCATCTCTGTTTGTTGACATGGTCAGATGAGAATCATGTTCCAAGCCAGTCACCAAACACGGGGACATTCTGTGAACAAGATGCTGAGTGTCAGAAAGCAGCAGAAGCTGAAGACTTTGGCAACAAAGTCCTGTGCTGTAGGGCCACTGCCCCTCAATTTAGTTAGAAGCCAGGCAGCAATGTCCAACTCTTTGCGAGCTTTGTCCCTTCACCGAACAGATTTCAAAGCTCCTCCAAATGCGTGGGAAGGAAATCAGAATCATAGAATGATAAGGGGTTGGAATGGCCCTTAAAGATCATCTAGTCCCAAACCCCCCTGCCATGGGCAGAGACACCTTCCACTAGCTCGGGTTGCTCCAAGCCCTGTCCAGCCTGACCTTGAACACTGCCAGGGACGGGGCAGCCACAACTTCCCTGGGCAACCTGTGCCAGGGTCTCACCACCCCCACAGGGAAGAATTTCTTTTGTATATCTAACCTAAATTTCCCCTCTTTCAATTTGTCCCCATTACTCCTTGTCCTATCACTGCAGAAATCATGTTTTAAACTCAGTATTGCTTTTTCAGGGTTCAAACTGGTGGCTAAACGGGAAACAAGCCCAAGGGGTGGGTTAGAACTTGGAAGCCAGCCCCAAGGCATGTCTCCTGAGGGAAGAGAAGGGTCCATCTCTTCCCCTGGAGCATCAGGAGCTGGTCTCACCCATCTCAGAGTCAGGGACTGGCACTGAGGAAGCCTGGAAAAAGCAGGATAAGAGAGTAAGAATTACTCTACTGAAATGGAAATCTCTCCCCAGGCCGTGAGAGCAGGCTGCCCCTGCGCCTCACAGGGGAAGGTCTCGGGTCCTGCCTCTAACTCAACTCTGAGGAACTGGACATGGGGAAAGTTTTGGTTGGAGAAGCCTACAACTATGAGGTGAGCAGCAGGGGCTGGGGTAGATCCTGATGGTTCCTGGGGCAGAGGGGGGCCTGGTGGACCTGTGGAATTTCTGGCAACTTGGGCAGTTGTGAGCAGGGAATATTTGACATACTAGTCAAATCTGGGGAATTTCACAGAATCTGGATCCTTTTCCGGGATCTGAAAGGTGTTGTCTGTTGTTCACGAAACCCCAATTCCTGCTTTTTGGCAACCTCCCTTGGAGATCAGCTGGGATGCTTTCTGCAAAACAACCCCTCAACACATGAAAGCAACACTGGGTCAAAAAGCAGAAGTGTTCAGAGGCTTCTGTTCCAGCCTCAGACTCAAGGCACCTGTTGTACTGTTTTGGCTTCTGCCACGTAGCAGCACACGGCATCTTCTGCCTTTCCAGGGGTTAATAATTTATTAGAAAGCAACTCAGCCTTCTGTAAGAAAGGAAGGTTGCTCATGTATTTCCATTTTGCTTTCTTGCTGCTGCAGGCAGTCCTGGTTAAAACAGGAGCTATCAACGCTCCCTTCAAGCTCATCCCTCCAACCACAGCCCATGGCTCCTGCTTCACCTTTCAGCCCCAGCAGGGCATCATTCCACGCAATGGGATCCTGCCCATCCAGATCTTCTTCAGCACCCTGGGGGAGTTCGAGGAAGAGTTCCATTTCAGTGTGACGGAATCCCCTAAGCCTGTGACCTTGACTATCAGGTGAGGAAGGCTCTGGGAGCTTGGTGGGCATGTCTGTAGGTGTCTCTGGGTAATCATCTCTCACCTGCCTCATTTGGTGGTGGAGCAGAGAAAAAAGATGTTGCCCGAGGTCTTGTCTTGGCTCTGATGTTGGCATCCCCTCAGTGTGGGGATGCCTTCTGCCCAGTGCAGGTACCCAGGAGCTGGAGTGACTCCTTCCTCCAGGGACCTCCCTCCGCCTTGGCCATAGCAGGCAGTGGGAAGGCATCAGCTTTGGGCAGCTGCTGGTCTGGGATGTCCCCTCTGAGCGCCCATCAAGGCCCCCAGGGCTTTGGAGATGGGCCAGCCTGGGTGACTCTGCAGCCAGAAGAAGTGGTTCTAAAATCCTCTGTTAATGATCTGTGCCAAAGGGGCAGCAGCAGCCTCACATCATCCCTCGTGCCTGTGCACGGGCACAGGCTGTGCTCCTGAGTCCTGTGCAGGGAGTGCTCTGGGACCTCCTTTCCACAGCAGGAAGGACTGGGGTGGGAGAGGGGGAGCTCTGCAGCAGCAGGGACTGTCACAAGGACTTGGGCATCATCCCATGGGCTGGTGCCATTGCAAAAGATAATCCTTGCCCAGCAAAGGGGAGAAGGGGTGATGAAGGAGAGGCAAAGCACCACAGCAGCACGAGGGCTTGTCCCAGCTAGTCTGAACCACGGGCTGGTGGGGTAATGTGGTGGAGGCAGGAAAGCTGATGCTGGGAGCTCTGGAGCTTTGGAGGTGGCTGTGTCTGGGCTGCTGTTGGGAGGCACTGAATCAAGGAAGTAAAGAAACAAAAGGAGTCTGCAGTCCATTTTACCAAGAACATCAGGAAAGTGGATAAAACGTAACAAAAAGGTTATTACTTTGTCAGAGAAAAGTAGTGAGTCGGTCTTTCTCCTAAGGCAAGGGCACAGAGCCATCTCTGGGTGTGTGTACAGGGTCCTCCATGGGGCCAGCAGCACCTCGGGGGCATGCCCTGCCTGCCGTGGTGCCCTGAGCCCCATCAGCAGCTGTTGGCTGCCTCCTGTGCCCACGGACGCCGTGCTGAGCACAGGGTGCGGGGCTGGTTCAACACCCACGGGGCTCTGACACCAGCTTTGACCCACCTGAGCTGGAAGGACGGCCAAAGGCTTTGCAGTTCCCTTTAACCAAGCCGTTGCCTCCTCTGTCCTCGTCCTCACAGGGGCCACGTCACCGGACTGAGCCTGCATTTCAGCACAGGTGGCCTCGACTTCAATGACGTCTCCTTTGGTGAGTGTTCCCTGGGCCTGGACGCAGCAGGAGGGATCTGTGCCTTGCCAAAATGGAGCACTTGAACACAAGAGCATCTGTCACTCGTGCCCTTCCATGGCAGCCTGCAGGGTGTTAACTCCAGGGCTGCTGGTGACATTTTGCCATCGTGAGATCCGAAAGGACCAAAGGAATAGAAAGTCAGTATTTTCTGGTGTCCCTCGTAGTCTCTTCTGCTCCAATCTCCCAGTCCTTGCCAGCAGAACGACCGTAAAAGTCCTCGTCCCAGGAGGGCCCAGGGGATGGGACTGCAGGAGAAGGGAGTTTAAGCCACGTACCTTTAGTGTGGAATGTTAATTAGTGGTGTGAGGGCACCTCATTATCCCTGACCAGGTCAGATGCCGCAGCAATAGCTCTGCCTCAGGCACCTGTGTCCTCGGAGCTGTGGGCTTCTTCTTCTTCCCCAGGAGAAGCCCAGCTCTGCTGACAGAGCTTTTGGCTGAACATCCAGAGCGTCACCATTGAAATGCTGGTTCTAGTTCTCCATCTCAGGCTCACAAAAGGCTTTGTACCGAGATGATCTACAGTTTAAATGTGAAATCAGTCATGGATAGTTTAAATGTGAAATCAGTCATGGATTGACTGAAGGGCCGTTATCATTCTGCACCCAGGCTGCCTCTGTGTTTTCATGCAGTTCATGGATTTTTTAAGAAAAAACTCATTACCTTTCCTGAGCTGCTTCCTCCCCTCCATCACTGCTGAGCCCCTTCTTAGTTTCCTTTTGAATAAATGAAACAATGAGAAAGGCAGCAGGCACAAATATGGTTCTGTTAGAGGAGATTCATCCTGTTTCCTCTGATTTCATTCCTAAGACCTCCTCAGCTGAAGGCAGCTGTTGTATCTTTGCTTCTTTTAACTGTGCTGCTGACTGTTGTCTGCATCTGGTGACCTTGATCTCATTCCGGACTGGGACACCTGTGTTTGTCCTTTTTGTGCCCCTCCTGCCTCCCTGCTGGAGTCACTGCTGGAGCTGGGCAGTGTCCCTGTTGATGGGCACGGAGAAGCTCCCTGCTGTGCCTGCAGTTGGCTTTCCTCCCCATCTGGGTTCAAGTGACGCTTGGTAAGCAGGCCCTGGGAGATGTCTCCTCCCCACGGAGCTGGCCAGCCAAGCCACCTGTCCACTGCAGAGCAGGCTGTGGGCTGGTGTCCTGGCTCTGCAGGACATCCCCACCAGGTGGGGCTGTATCCCGGCTTTCCGTTATGGGAAGCAAGTCTCAGAGCTAAGGTTGTGTCAGCTCTTGTGGGCAGCAATCACAGCCAGTGTGCAGTGTGGCTGTGATGTCCCCATTTGTCGGATAAGACAGACATGGTTTCTAATCACTGATCTCAGAGCAAGCCTCAGGTTTGCCTCTAGTGAAGTGGGCTGTGAGTTGTATGTGGTTGCCCCAAGCCAGGAGATACCTTAAGGATCCTGCCTAAAGAAACTGCATTGGGGTGCTTTGCATCATGTTCCATCCTCCCTTTCTTTTGCTGAAGGTTCTCCCCAATGACAACTCAGTGCTTTTATATCTTGAAAATGGTGGGAGTGTTGGCAGCATTAACAGGGAATTTTATGGATTGAGTTTTCAGGGTAAATGGTCGATCTGGATGCACACTCATCAGTGTGCAGAAATAATTGATGGTGCTGGTTTGGGGCAGTTACAGAGGGAGAAACTTGTGGTGTTCAGCAGGGCTAAGAGTGGGCATTTCCAAGGCAGCAACCTGAGACCAGTGTCCAAGTTACGATTCATTGCTCTCTGAGCTGCTCAATGAGCTGTCATTCAGATAACAAAGAGCTAAACTCCAAGCGCAGTTTCATCCTACCAGGATATTCACACCAGAAATCACGAGATGCTTGGTGCCTACTCAGCCATTTGTGTCATTTCCTAGGCTTTCCTCAGACCTTGTCGTGCCACCTGATCAACACCTCTGTGGTGCCCATCACCTTCCACCTTCGCATCCCTGAGGACGGCCAGGGACAGCCCAGCCTTACCAGCTTTGACCAAGTGAAAGACAACGCTCACCCCTCCTGGGAAAAAGGCACACTGGCTCCATGTCAGGAGAAGCCAATGGAATTCACCATAACACCCAGCGCAGGGACCATCCCTTCCCAGGGATCCCAGGAGATCAGGGTATGGGAGGAGTCTGACCACACATGGGTCAGTAGGTGGGGCTGAAGCCTCACTGGGCTGTGGGAGGGCTTTAGTGCTGCCGGCTCTCAGGCTGTGCAAGGGAGGAATCTGCAGTGGTGTGGGAGCTGGGTTACCTGGAGTGTTCCTGAAGGAGCACCATTTTGTCTCCAAAACCATAAGCTGAGATCACATGGTCAACAGAAGCCATTCGTGTGTTGGTTTTGAGCGTGACTTCTTTGACTGAAAACAGGCAGAGGAAGGATGAGAACAGAAGGTGGCTGTTAGAGAGATGCCACTGTATAAAGCAGTTTGCTTTTCTTCCCAGTCTCGTTTCTCCTCTCCTGGGGAGCAGAATGAGTTGTGGTCACTGCAGGGATCCTCAGTGAGGAAAGAAAAACTCGGCAGCCATGAACTGCCCAGCATCTGCAGGAGCACACCTTGCCCTCAGCTTCCTGCTGAAAAGCTGAACTCGTTCTGTCCAAGTCAACACATTTCCTTTGCATTAATGTTATTGTAGTCAAATGAAAAATGGGCCCCTAATTTGAAGGCAGTAGTGAGTAGAGCTTTAGTCTCATTATACATGATTATGTATAATGCTTTAATTTAGCCACCTATGCCCTGACAGCTGCAAGGTGTGTTTAACAAATTCAGTATTGCCAGAAGGCTTATGTTACTCCCAGAGACTGTGCTCTAGGCATGGGCCAGCAGAAGAATTAAGGCAAAATCCTCCCTTGCCTTACTGCGAAACAAGAACGGGAGGAGACCACACGTGGGTAATGAGCTTTTGGGAGAAGGGAAGTATTTGCTGCTCTTCTCTTCCACCAGGTCACGCTGTGTTCCAGTGACGTGGGACAGTACGACTGTGATATGGTGGTGGACGTGGATGGTTTTGGCAAGGAGGTGTTGGCTCTGCGCCTCAAAGCCAGGTACCAGTGCTCTCCTTGCAGCTACTTGTCCTTCCCTGTGCACCCACCACCAGCACAGTGCCTTGCTCAGGGTTTGCTGGCTGCAGCTCCAGAAGTCTTGCTTAAGAAGCTGGTTCTGCCCAGCCAGGTAGGAGAAGAGCAGTGCTTGGAAAGCAGCCTGTGGTGAGAAGCACCCCTGCTCACAGCCAGGCATGACCCTGGGCCTTTTTCTCTGGGGAACAGGAATGACATTATTTATTGGCCTGGCTTTTGCTGCTTGAGGTGTAAAAAATTCCCAAGCTCCTCCTGTCCTTCTTCCTGCAAGAGGTGGGCTTGTGCTGGGTTCCAACCAGGCTGCAGCATTGGTCTGGGACACATTGAGGAGCCTGCTGAGAGCTGGGGTCTGGCTCAGTTAACGAGGGCACATGGCAATGGGAAAGGGGTTCACAGCAGGAGTGGGAGGGGAAAGTAGTCCTTGATGTGGAGGTGGGCTCAGGTTTCCCTGCTTCCCCCTGGCTCTTTTGAGCATTAACGTTCTCAGTTCTCAGGCTTAACGCAGATGTTGTTGTTGCTGCAGCCAAATTCCCTCCTGTGGTGCTGCCCTGGGTGTCAGTTTAATGACAAGAGGGATGCAGTTCCCTGGTGCCATTCCCTCTCCCAGGCCGAGCCGTCCAGTCAGTGCCTGGGCTGCAGTTTTGTAACGCAAGAGCCAGTGGGGACAGACGTGGGACCCGTGGGGTGCAGCAGCAAGGGAGCTGTAGGAACTGGGAGGATGATCACCCACTCCGTAGGGCAGGTGGTGGCTCGTGCTCTCAACACTGGGCAAACAGCTGAGTTTTCTGGCAGGGCAACAGCACCCTGAGAGAGAAGGGAGTTTTTTTCCTTAGTCACTGGAGTCTTGTGTTCCTTGAGCCTTGGTGAGCACTGACCCTCAATGGGAAGGCTCCCCCAGAGCTCACGGCTCGCTGGGCCTGTTGGGGGAGTCCTTGCAAGCCTCCTTGGGCAAAGGAGGGGCTGAGGCTGCTGTGGGACAAGGCCCGTGCTCTGCCCAGACACTTGGCAGCCTCTGCAGTGCTAAGTCTCAGGGTTTGCCCCTCCTTGACAAGACGTGTTTGAGTGGAAAGACATGAAAAGTGATTTATCTCTTAGGGGTATTAAACGTCTGTTGGACAGTGACAAATGTCTTATGCTCCATTCCGTGCTCTGCGGGATGAACGCTCTCCATTCTCTCAGTATCTCTCATTCCCTCGGGGTCATCTCTTTGCCCAGATGTGTCGTTCCTGAGCTGCGTTTGCTCTCCTCCACCCTCGACTGTGGACCGTGCTCTGCAAAGGTCCCTTGCCAGAAGACGCTGACCCTTGTGAACCCGAGCCCCCTTCCAGGATGCTACAGAGTTCTCCCTCAGGTTTGGCATCTCATCCACCTCCTCCTCTCAAATACTATTGAGGGGGTTATTAGGGACAAATGGGTTTTGGATAAGACCTTGCTGGTTTCTATTCAGACTTAAAGATGTCCTGAGAACAGGATTCTACCTGAATGTAAACTTTAGGAAGCAGTTAAATAGGAACCTGCCTGAATATCAACTTCAGGAAGCATTTGAACCTCTTCAGGAAGCAGTTTATATTCTAGGGTTTGGAGTGTTTTCTTGTGAGAGCTCTTAGAAGGTTGTGAAAAGCTTCTGCAAGGAGGCTGCCAGCACAGGAGTGGGTGTCTGTGGATGCAGCAGCTGTTGGACCCCCAGCGGATGCTGAGCCCCAACAATTCTTGCATCTTTTTTTGTGCCTTTCAGCTTTTTCCTGGGGATTTTTAAAAAATGTGTGTGAGTTGCCATTGTGGTAGATGTGAAGGAGTTTAAAGTTTCCTCAAAGGTGCCTCTGAAGTTGCACTTGATTCTGTCCCTCTAGAGACACCAAGAGGCCGCTGCTCTGTGGTACTCCAGCCCCAAGCCATGTGGGATTATCCAGGGTCACAAGATGGTGGAGATCCCAATTACAGCTGAAGTCCAGGTGGTGGGTGCTCATTCCATCCTGGTGGATATCGCCGTGTTCGGGAAGGAGAGATCCCCACTGGTGAGTGCAAGGGGAGGCGTGTGCCTTTGTGCAGCTCATCCTGGGGGGGTGGAGTGCACAGGGATTCTTCCAGGGAAAGCAGGGACTCGTCGTATATGGCTGGTGTGGACAAGGACAGAAGGCATTGGTGGCATAAGCACTGTATGCTGGAAAAGAGGAAGAGTGGAGTCCTCCTAGGGGGTAATCTGAGCATACAGTTCATCTAAGCTGAAATGGAGGATCATTTTATTTAATTAATCTTCCATTGAAAATGCTGGTAACTGTGGAAACACCTCTTTTAAAATGTCATCTCTCTGAACACAGAGGGAGGATTTCTGGGAACCTTCAGCTTTCTGTGTCAGAAAGGAAGGCTGATGTTTGAAAAGTGGTTGCAGGGAATTAAACTTATATTCAAGCAAATGGAAATGATGATGATGCCAAATCCCCTGGGTGACACCAAACATCTCCAGCCGGGCCATTGCCGTTGTGCACGTAAACCAGTCAACAGGAAGGCCGGGCAGTGCAGGCTGTGCAGGGGAGCCTGACTTTTAACAAAACACTTGCTCATAACTATCAGGCTGCTTCCCTTAAAGAGCAGGGTTTCTCCCCACCAGAATAACCAGCTGTTTAATTGTCAGACTGTTTTTAAGTACAGATTTCTTGCAAAGCTTTTACTTTTGGGCCAACAGTTTACAGTTTTTCTGAAAGTTTCCCAGACATTAATCTTTTTTAATTTGGAGGGGAAGATGTCAAAAGTTTGCTGAAAAGGCCAGCTGGAGAGTCATATCTGTCCCTAGAGAAATGACTTGAGTGCGATTGAGCTGTTTAAGCTTTCTTAACTTCCCTGTTGTGTGGGTTTGTTTTTTTTAAATCTCTCTTACCTGCTCCCTGGAACAGCAAATGCATTTAATGTGCACTGGAAAGACGCCGCTTGTCTACGCAAGTGTGAATAAGATAAACTTCGGCGAGATCCAAGCGATGCAGGAGACTTCCCAAACTCTCCAGCTGTGCAATCAGGGTCTCATCCCTGCAGCCTTCAGAGCAGAGATCGTAAGTGTCTGTGGGGCTGTTTTCCAGGGAAACTCCCTGGTCAGCAGCAGCCCAGGACTTGGATTTTGTATGTAAGGTTTCTGTATCACCCTGTGGGAGAGAGGAGACAAGAGATTCCATTCGAGGCAAGAGGAGCCTGGCTCTGCAGGTGGTTTTAGCTGGGACGACCTTCAGTGAAACAGTTTGCAGAGTTGTAGGAGCAGAAGCGAGTCTGGATTGTGGTTACGAGTTCTCCCTTTATTTTGGGGAAGGTATTTAGCCGTGCAAGTCACGTTTTTGGAGCTCTGAGATGAAGAGGAACCAGTGGCCCTTTGCTCCTGAGAGGGCAAGGATTTCCCCATGGTTTCCTCATACCATCTACATTTGCTTTGTGCCAAAGTGCTGTTAATGGTAGAGACCAGGGTGTGAGGTCTGGCCTCAAGCTCAGGGAGGGGAAAGGAGTTTCTCCTTCCTGGGGGTCAGAGCAGGAGGGCTGTTGCACACAGATACAACTGCAGGGAGCCTGTGGCCTCCATAGCATTGTGGGGAGATTTGTTCTCCTCCGTGCTGAGTGGGCTGGACTACTGGAGCTGGTTGAAGCCAACCCCTACACGGTGGGCATGGTTGTGTCTGTGGATAAAGCAGCAGGCGGTGGGGGAGAGTCCAGGCTCAGCCTCCTGGGCCAAGGAGGAGGAGGGTGAGTTTTGCACTTGCTGCTTTCCCAGGTGTCTGAGGAGGAAATGGAACCTCCAAGTGAGGGATTTCCAGGGCAGCTTTCTTCAACTCCACAATGAAGTTCTGCTCTCCACCCCTGCAGAGAGCAAGCCACCTCGGATGGGTGGTGCTGGCGTGGAAATGATAGTTTTTGCATGCTCATACCAGGCCAGGACCTGCCGAGCTGTGTCTGTACAGCTGTCCCAGTGGAAGGCCTTGCTTCCCTCCCCAGGGCAGCTTGCAGCTTTCTTACCCCATCCACAGAGGGAAGTCCATGAGAAAGCAGAAGACCAGAGTGCTTGGGAAGGCTGGGCCATGCCCACAGGACAGTTTTCTTTCTGCTTCCTGTTTTCCTGCCCTGCTATAAGCATTTAGAGCTGACTTTTCCAAAGCAGAGGGCTCTGGGGCACCTCTTGGCAGCTGATGCTCAGTGGGAAGCCAGGGCTTTGGTCCTTCAGGGGCGAGGACTTTGGTGCTGGGCTTTTGCTCAAGCGGTTTTGCAGAGTTAGTCTTCAGGCTCTCAGCAGTATCCTCCAGCTGTGTGGCTGCTGTGGTGGGATTGGAGCAGTCGTGGCTTTCTGCTGCCTTGAGCCTTTGTGAAAACCCAGCTCTGCTGTGGGGAAGCCAGAAGAGAGAAAGTAGCTTCCCTTGGCATACACTCCAAGAAAAGACTGAAGGGGGAATAACCTTCTCCTGAGGAGGAGCATCCCTTGGGTTGGGCAAAACTTAAAAGTCTGTTAAAATGGGTTCAAGGCGGGTAAAATACAGGTTGTATAAGCTCTACTCTTGCCCAGACACAGTAGTTTAGATTTAGGGAAATGAAGGCTTTACGCTTTTTATCCTCCTCTCTGTAGTCATTCGTTTTCTCACACCCCACAAGTCTCCATGGTTTCCATCCTAAATGCATGTTTGCCTTATCTTACAGGGTGGCAAATGCTGGAGTATTGAACCCAGGGAGGGAGTGGTCCCTGCCAAGGCTGAGGTTCCTGTGGTTGTCACGGCAAACCTGGGTGACACAGGGAGATTTGAAGACAGCATGAAGCTGTTCATTGAGAACAGCCTTACCAGTGTCATCCCCATCCAGGCTGTGGGCACTGGCACCACAATTACCATTGACAAACCGTTTGCACCGGAGCTGAATTTGGAACCCCAGTTCAAGTAAGAGATCTCAACTCCTACCTCTCCTCTTGGCTCAGCAAGGAGCAATTATGCTGTAGACTTTTAGGCTAAATCTTCTACAGTGCTCCAGGCCCTGGCTTTGTTTCCTTGAAGCCAGAGCTTCCTTTAGAAACATGTTGTTATGCTCAGGTTCCTTAAATCATTAGAGAGATGCCTGTTGTAAGATAGAAATTGTGTGAACAATTTCTTTGCATTTCTGTGTGTATTACCTTGGCATAGCTGAATGCTGATAGTAAAAATAACTGCGCCACTAAGATGGCTACAGGACCTGAAGTTAGAACAAAGGTGGATTCATGCCAGATGCCTAGGAGGAGTTTTGGCGAGGTGAATAAAGTGTTCTCATCTCCTATGACCACCTGTTGTGGTCCAATTAACAGTGGACAGCAGAGAATGTTTTCCTTATGTAACCAATGTTGTGTGAACAAGAAACTAAGCGTCATGAGCACTATATAATCTGTCTTTCTTCTAATAAAGACGACATTTGCCTGATCACATTGATCCTGGAGCACTCTGTCCGTTCCCTTCCGTCGATAGACGCCTCTGCCTGAATTAAGAGGCGAGCGAGACCGTATGCCAAAGTCAATAGTAAGGGTTTTTATTTAACAGTAAACACGAGGAAGAGAGAGATAGAAAGAAATGGGAAAAAGAGAGAAAGGGGGAGAGAAAGAGAATGACAAAGAGACAGATTAAGTAGAGAAAATATCACCGCTGCATGGATTCCAATGGCATCCCATTGATGCTCTTCTTGTAGCCTTCTCGGTGGTGAAGTGTTCCCAAAGTGATGGTTTCAGTCTCCATCCATTAAGGGAAGCCCAGGATGGTGAGGGAAAAAGCCCATGGTGACGAAGGAAGTCCCTCGTGCTGAGGGAAGCTGTGGAAATACTACATTACCAGTATAAACCTCTTACTCTTTGCAATAACGACATCAGAAGGGCATCAGACATTGTTTCTGGTCCACATTAAGAGCAGGAAATGAGGATGGTCTCCAAGCTATTAACGCTTCAGATTGCTCACTAAGAGCACTTGACTGCAGGGAAATAGCAGCTCCCATGACCTTTTCCATCTCTGCTTCTCCTCCAGCCTCGTTCCCTGCATTTTCCGGTTCAACGTGACAAACAAGGGGTGTCAGTTCCAGCAGCTGTACTGGGGCACAGAAGGTTTCAGCACCTTTCGACAGCGTCATCCTCTCCCTGCCCTCGGTGTCACCAAGGGCAAAAACGCTTCCCAGAGACCCACCACCCCCGTATTTAAGGTGCAGCCACGGAGTATGAATCTGCAGCCAGGCGAGACTATGGAGCTGGTGCTGGAAGGCTTCTCCAGCACTTGCCGCGGTCCGCGTGGGTATGGGGAAATGGACCGGGCACTGCAATCAGGGTTCTGACACAGTTGAGGTGCGGTGTAACAATGCCCATTTATTCAGGGGGAACAAGAGGTTAAATAAACTAGGTTTGAGGGGCGGATTCCAAACTGGGGAGGCGCAAGAGATTGACAGCTCAGGGAGAAATGTGATAGGGAGACAGGGGGAAGATGGGTGGAACCCCTGGGTCTCTGAGGGAACTGGCCAATGGTAGCTCTCCCTGCACTGTGGTAACTTACAACCAATCAGTGGCAGAGGAGCGGGAAAACAGGAGAACAAAGGGAGGGACAAACTTTCGAAGGGAAAATCTGAGGGAGAAATGGGGACAATATGAAGGTACAACAGAATTCATAAATTTTGACAATAAACTGCGGTGCATAAGAATCCATAAGTACACAACAATAAACTGGGGTAAAACTGTCAGTCCTCTGGGTGAATTGTCCAGTCAGTAACAAGTCCATTTAGATTCCATTTATGCTTCTCCAGGCAACGTATCTCTCCCATTCTGTCTTTTCATCCATCACAAGCACTGTCCAGGTGAGGTCCCTGCCAAGGGCTGAGCCTTCCCCATCAGGTCCCCTCTGATGCCAATTTTATGCCCCCAAAAAGGCACGGACGGAGAAACTGCTCAAAGTTTGTAGCCTTTAAGCAGGAGGTATGTTTATTCACGGCGCCGGGAAGCAGCCAGGTCTCTCTGGACAAACTGCTTTGTTCCAGCAACTCACAGCTGGTCCTTTTATACAATTTTTGTCAAGCAATTGCATCATACAACATGAATATGCATAATATTGCAACATACATTTTAAATATTCATAACAGGTGGAGTTTAGGTGGAGTTAGAGGCGTGGTCTTCAATTTGGGGAGAATTTGAGCGGTCGTTCCTGTTCTTCAGCCTCATGAACTATTGTCCTTGCTTTCATCATCATCATCATAAACATTCGTGAACTTTGCTATTCTGGCTGATTTCCTAGTGCATCTGGCAGAGGTTCCTGATATCTGGCAAGGATACCTGGGTTTTAGCTCATCTTCTTTCCTTATCAGCCTTTGCTTTCATTCTATATACTTATTTTAGTCTCTTAGTTCCTTCTGTTTTCCTGAGTACGTATGCTTCTGTTCTTTTGTGTCAATGTATCCTGCATTCTTTAATGAGTTATGGCCTCCGCTGCCTCTAAGACCACATTCTTCGTGCTTCTACCATTCAGTCCGCCAGCAGCAGACACATTATTAAAGCATTTAATTCCTTCAATTTACTCTCCCAAACTGCTGGGACTGAGCAGCAGCATCCTGGGCTGGGTGTGATGACCTGGCAGTGGCAGGAGAAGGAAGAGGAAGAAGAGGAGGAGGAAGAGAAGGAGACGCGGCATCGCTTGGACCTGGGGCCAGGCCCTGCAGCCGTGCAGATGCTCCCCAAAGGCTCCGTCAGCTTTTCCTTCGGAGGAGGAACTGCCCAGGCAAAAAAAAAAAAAAAAAAAAAAGAGAAAAGAGAGAAAGTTAAGAAAAGAGAGAAAAAAAAGACGGTGTTATAGGTAATCAAATAATAAAATTTGCAGATCAAAATGGAGAGAGATTAATGAAGTTATAATGTTATATTTAGTGCTTTGTCAGAACCATGTTTTAAAGGTTGTGTAATAGCTAACCACAAACTCTGTTGAGCTGCAGACTAACAAACCACAACGCAGTGATGAATTGTCATGTTATTTCCTGTTGTTCTAAAAGTGCTTGTTCTAAGTATATTTGTAGGGAGCAAAACGGAGAAAACAGGGGGAGGGTCGACCACGAGGATCGAGTTGAGAAACCGTTCCCTTCAGTGGAAAATTCCAGCATCACGGCCATAGAGACTATTGACCACTGAACTATTGGCTAACACCCCTCAGCAACAGGAATAGCCCGCGAAAAGAGGAACCAAAGGAGAACCAGCCTGCAAAAGAGGAACCAAACAGGACTTAGCCCGCGAAATCGGAGCCAATAGAAGAATGAGGTGACACTAGGGGGGAGGTGGTTGTCAAAGGGTATAAAAAGTGCTGCCATACTGTTCCCTTTGCGGACCGCGGCAGGAACAAGAGGTTTCCTCCGGTCGCCTGGCTAGCCTTATTGCTTATTTGTCTTCAATAAATTCTTTTATACCTAAATTTCTCTAGTCTCTTGACTATCACAATGGGGAGGAGGGAGAATGGGTAAAAATACGGGGGGAGGGGGAGGGGAAAGAAAAAAAAACAAAAAAAACCCGAGGGAAAACAAAAGAGGGGACAAAAAATAAGCCCTCCCGCCGTGGATCGTTCTCTCCCGCGGTGTCTGTTCCCGGCACTGAGGGGGAGCGCGGGGGGAGCGCGATGGGGCCGGACAGGTCTACAGAAATTCCAAGAGGGTCGGGCTGGGCGGGTGCAGGGGAAGGGAAGGGAGGGAAAGCGAAGGGAAGGGGCGTCCCGGGCAGGGAAGGGGCGTCCCGGACCCCCCTTCTCCGCCTTCCCCCCGCCGGGCCCTTCCGCTGCCGCAGCCCCAGCGCCATGGCCATGGCCCCGGGCAGCCGCTGCCTCGTCCTCCTCCTCCTCCTCCTCCTCCTGGGCATCCTGGGGGCCCCAGCGCTGGGAAGACGTGGTGATAGACAGATACTATATCCCCAAAATATGCCTGCGGGAGGCGCAGATGGGGGATTTCATTCGCTAGCACTACAATGGGACCTTTAAAGATGGCAAAAAGTTTGACTCCAGGTATCGCCCGTGGCTCTGTGCTGGCTGCATGTCTCCCCCAGCCCCGGGACAGGGGCAGCCAGGCCAGGGCAGGCAGCTGCCCGCTCCAGACAGTGCCCAGATCCCCCCCAAGAAGGGCTTTTGGTGGGTGCTGGGGTGAGTACATGGACCCAGGGAGCCCTGTACATGTGTCAGCCTGGGGGGGGCGGCCTGACCTCAAGCAAAGCCTCAACCCAGGCTGCAGCCCCTTCCCCCAGCCCCTGCCCGGCTGCCCTGCCGTGTCCCCCAGCTCCCCCCCAGCCCCTCGGGGAGCCTGGCATGCCCTCAGCTCTACAGTGCCGTGCGGGAGCCTGTCCCGGGCACAGGCAGGATTTGGCCCTAAGTGGGACATTCTGCCCTCAGGAACATGTATCTGCTTGTGCTGCACAGGCAGGAAAACACTTAAAGCACTTTGAGACGTGGCAGTGGAGAAACCTTTCATTACCCCAGAGGCTTTGCTCCATTCAGTGTCCCTTGGCACTGCATCCCTCCTGCTCTGTCCACACTGGCTGGGACCTGAGCC